>NW_008825428.1:6634713-6661308 GCF_000699105.1 Pygoscelis adeliae
GCCGCCGCCGCCGCCGGGCGTGTGCTCCCGCTGCACCTGCTCTAGCCCGGATTGCGGCTGGGGCTAACCGTGCCTGCATCCAGCCTGGAAAATGGGAAGGAATGGAAGAGCTCGAGTGGGTTTTTGGCTTTTCTCAGCTGGGTGGGCAACTCCGCTCGGGGCACCGACTTGTAAAAATCAAGGTGCAAACGTTCAGCTGTAGCGATTGTCATAGGACTAGGGTAACACAGGCCCATTAATTACTGTCTGCAGCCTGGGCAGAATAACACTGAAAAGTCAACAGGTTTTTTCTTGAGGATAGCAGGTTAAGTAGGAGACTACAGAGATGTTACCAGCTCTTCGCTTGTGTGTATTTTGTTACTAATTTTCTGCACTAAAAGTTAGGTATCCTATTTCCTCCTTTGAAGGAGTCTCACACATGCACAGGCAGACACACACAGACCTGATGATGTGAGCACTCCACAAAGCAGCGTGATGCAAGAACAATACTTCCAATGTAATACTTCTGGCTTTTCTGTGTATTCAGTACTATCTGCTTGCTTTGACATTTCTCAGTTCTGTTTCTTGTGTGCACTGGGAGGATATCACATCCAAGGATCCGGAACCTTTAACTTTTAATGACAAGCACTGTAGAAATGAAACAGGGTATTACACTCTGAACAGGATCACTTTGGAGGAAAAAAAAACCCCACACCTCAGTGACCTTTGTAGTTGGACACACCTAGACACAGAAGTCTTTGTTTATTCATATAACTTGTACAAGTGCTCTAGCACCATGTGATTTTTTCCCCCCGTTCTGTAAGATCGCGGTATGAGACGTAAACAAATGTGATGTTTAAAGCGTGGGCAACAGCTCTAATCCTTACGAATGTTTGCACAGCCCTGTGACTTCCACGGGTTCCCCAGAGGTGTTTTCCCCAAAGCCCCCTCCCTGTGCGTGGTTGCGGTAACCACACAAACATCTCAACACAAAGGTTTATGTGACTGTTTTCAGGTAGATAGCAGCGCCTGCACAGGGCTGGGAGGGATTGGTTTTTCTGCTGGGGAAGGCCTAGAGTTGAGGTGCCTGGCTCTGAACAGATCCCTTGGCTCGCTGAGCCCAGTAGGAAAAGGCAGGTTGGGGCTACAAACTGTGAAGCTCTGTAGGCTGGCAAAGAGGTACGGAAATGGTTCCTCCCACCTCTTCTTTCACTGCTTTCCAGAGACCTTACTGCAGCAAAAGGCACTCTTTTCTCCCACTGTTTTATTCTCTATTTTTGGGATCCCTTTTTGCTGTCCTGTGCTGGTGCTCTGAGCACACTCAAGAAGAGTGAAAAGGAAAATCTCACACTGCTGGGAGGGTACTGTAAAACTGGCCGCAGCCATGTGATGTGATACCGCTTTGCTGCTGCCTGTCAAAGCTGTGAGTGACAGGGGCAGAGCCCTCTGTGTGCGAGTCAATACTACATGAATTCACATTTGTAAGGGCCGAAACTCTTTTTTTTTAAATGGTGGCTTGCGTTCTGCAGAAACCCATGGGTGAGCGATGATTATCACAGGGAGCTGCACACTTGAAAGTGACCAAGAGTTTTGCTGTATTTTGGTTTTAGAAACCAGAAGTCTCGCTGTCGGTGAATTCCCCCATTAGCTGTCCGAGGACAGTGGCTTCTGTACCGGGCATCTTAAAAAACCCTGCCTTTTCCCAGGAAAGAGCAGTAGTTGATGCCCACTGGGAGGCAGTGCGGGCCAATGGACAGGGTGTTGATGCCAGCCAGCCCCTCTCTCCTGGAACTGCCATGACAGGAGATTGGAGAAGGCATCATGTTTCTGTTTTACTATTACACCTGCCTGCCCTGGTCCCTCCACAGCAGGGAGCATCATCTACCTTTTTTTCTCATACACAGGCCATACAGTCTGACTCCAGAAGTATCAGGTTAATACTGACCTTGGAAGTAGGTTTTTTTCAGTTTTAACCTCATTAGGGATGCGTTGAAGTTTCAAATTCTGCACTTACAGTGTCTCCTAAGTAGTGAAGTGCCTAAAAATACCTGCAGAACATATTTTCGCTCTTGCTGAATTTGCACCAGCTAAGACAAAAAATTCAAATTAAAGTTGGTTTTGGCTTGTCTCCAGTAACCACTTTTAAAAGTCTTTTACGACCTGGAGAGGGAGAGTGAGAGGGTTAGACACAGATTTTTGCCTCTCTCAGTTGCAAAATCCTGTCTAAACCATGATGCTTTTACTACCCAGCCAGCACTAAAACAAGACACAATCCTGACTGTTATTAGGGAGTTAATCAACCTCTGTTAGACTGATATTCTGTCATTCAAGCATTTCTAACAGACTGGCAACTGTCATAATGTTTTTATCTATATGTGGACGTTGTCTACTGCTTGCTGCATGGAAATCATATGTTCACTTCTCCATATGCCTCCAAATAAATATCCGATGGTGTTTAAGTCATTACAAAGCCTTGCCACTGTTGAACCAGAGACCTACGATGACCTGGAGGTGAAGTATCCGATTACCAATCCCCTAAGCCATGCAGTTGCCTTATTGCTGGGGATTTGGGGGATGGTGTCTGGAGCAAGGTCACTAGCAAACGTCAGAATCTCATGCAGTTGCTTGTGTTAGAGAAGCATCAGGATCTGGATATGCCTCTTAACTCATGTCCTGAATATTCAGCCACAATAAAGCACGCTGCTTGTTCACTAACGCAATGTTTGAAAGGAAATTCCTGTAGACTATTGTAGCTATCAAGATGAAAGTCATGTAGTACAAAGTTCCGTAATACAACAAGCTGCTGTAAAGGCTTCACTGTACATAAAACCCCCCGTTTTGCTCATCTGTGGGTTTTTTTCTGACAACACATAGGTCTCCTTTGTAAAATCTGCAAGTTGGGGATCAACTTCTCTTTCTACTGAGTGCAGTGAGCACAAAACACAGGTGGGGTTTTTTCATGTAAATAGGTTCTTTGAAATAAGCAATAGATGGTAGACCTCAAGCAATTTCACTTTCCTTAGAAGTTTCTGGAATCAACTACCAACACTTCATTTAGTGCAGTATTTCACTACATGATATACTCTAGGCTTCATGTAATGGCAAACTTGGTCATGCTTTGATTAATGAAGAAAGTGCTGGAAAATGCCAGCTGGCAGACAGTAACTTGCTTTCCTAAACTGAATACCCTCAACACAAGCAACACCTCTGCTCCTGTGAAAACTTCCCGCTCCATGCAATCCCTTTTCCTATCCCTTCTGACCTTCCCTACTCCACTCCGGTTACTTGCATTTAAGTGGTCATCTCTGAACAAAGCTTATGCAGTTTTCCACACTGCTACTTTGGATCTAAGGCAAGCTGGCCGTTGACACTTACGGAAAACTCGTGTAGTGTATTAGCACTGTGGCAGATCTATTAGTTCTGCATATTGAAATCCCAGGGTGTCCAGGTGGAATCCCAGACACTCCTTCCCGAGTTTGCATCTGAGAAGGTAGAAGCTGAAGGTGTGGCTGGAGAAGCCTGGCCAGATGTACCTTAACTTCTGTTAAACTGGCTCATACTCCCTTCTGACACTGTCCCCAGCGTTGAGGGATTTGCAGAGAGATTCTGGATTAATGAGGTGGTCGCTGCTTGGAATAATCCAGAAGGACAGAGTTTGGCATACTCTACGATGGAGATAAAGCTATGCACTAAATATTTACAATGTATGTATATTTAACTTCAGAGTTGATAAAAAGGAACTGAAGTACGGGTTTTTAAGTTCTTCTTAATTTCTGTGATTGTTTTAAACGTACTTTAATCAAATAAGTGGCTCTCGGTAATACTTACTACATGCTTTTGCAAATTAGACTGGGATGTGCTTCATCTTCATTGTTTTGTGTTCATGATCTCTAGTCTTTAGTACCATCCTTCCTGCAATTCTCATTTATCCTTCTTTTTTTAAGCCAGAGGTTTAGCAACGCGTGTCCTACCAAAAATTATCCTTCAGTATTTCAGGATTTGAATGGATGCTTTTGGCAGAGTGCAGTTTGCCTCTTTTGCTTTTCCTGTCACTTTTATGAAGAACATGTTATGAAGTTCCTGTCATTATATTTAGCCCCCATACTCCTGTCATGCCTACTTAGTCGGTTTTCCTCCCGCAATATCACCTCCAGCTCCTCTTCTCTTTTCCCACACAACAACAGTAAGCGAGCTCATTATTTTGTACTGGTCTGGATTCTACCTATGTCTTGAAGACTGGATTGTAAAAAATCCATATATTATTTTTCAGCTGCACTTTTTGGTGTTGAGTACCGATCAATGTTTATGAAAGATGCTGTATTATTAATACTGCTTTTGTCTAAACAAATTTAACTTCTTTCAGGTTTGCAAGTCCTCAAAATATCCACACTGTGATGAGTGTTGACAATCCTTGACATATTTAGATCTCGTTAAAATAGTGGATGGGACGGTCTGTTACGTGGGTGTTTCACTTAAGTTTGAAGAGAATTGGAATGATTCTAAGCATGGTTTTGCCATTTTAAAAGTAAAAGCAAAAGGTATTTTTAAAATGGCTTTTTTAGGAAATCTCACCTGTATTTTGAGCCAGATGTTAGTATAAGTAGTCATATATCTCAGGTCCGGAAAATATCCTTTTCCAAGGTGTCATATTTCTGAGCACTTTGAACAGAAATTAACTTGCTTCATTTCCTGAATCTAGGGCAGAGAAAATTGAAATAGGTTGCTGCAATTTCTGTTATGCTGAAAAAATGAGTGGTGTAAACACCCACATTTCAGATGCTGATTTGCTTTTCCAAAAAAAACTTTTAAAATACAGTAAATTAGTGGAGTTAATTCAATGAAATTGTCAGTCTGAACAAGATCCACAGTGCATTTGGGTACAAAATGGAACATTTTACAACTATAAATTAATTAGATTTTCATATTTCTGTGGACTTTTACTATTTAGTGATAAACTGTTTATAGTCTAACAAAAAAGCGGTAACTTGGGTATTATCGATTCGGTATCATACCTGCTATATCGGCTATAAATCTTCCATAAGTTTGACAGCTTTTTCTTCAGGATGTATTCTGTTATGTCGTTCAAAATTAAACAAAACCTAACCACTGAAGATAACTAAACATTCATAAAGCATTGGATAAGTTAAATGAAGTTAACCTGTCAAATCTGAACAAGCTTCATAGCTTTGAAGCTTCATAGACAAATAAAAAAGGACACTTGAAAGTTGCTATATAGAAAAGCATGGACGTGCAACAGTTACTCGTCCCTAAACCAGTATCTTTTGTTGTTCCCTAACTTAGTTACAGGGTGAGTGAGCAAAGTACTGTTTCAGAAAGTGTAGTCTGCCTCATTTTACATAAATACGTAAAAGGTCAATTAATAATTACTGTAAAAGTCCAGTCCAGTAGACAGGTTTATACATTAACATTGAAATAATAGAAACTGAATAACATCACAGAGGGAAGTTAGACTCTTGATTTCCAAGCTGGTGTCCCTGGATGCCTGGGGAACGGGGAAGGTGTCTGCAACAGAAAACAACAGCGAGACTATTGCCATTAGTCATTTAAAGTTTGCGGTACAGAGCCTCCATCACAAATTGATACGTGGAAGTTGAGAGTCTTAGTAGCAATGAATCATAAAAGCATTGCTAGACAGCTCTGAGCTTTCTTTTTTTTTTTTTTTTGCAGATTTCATAAACTGTAAGTTTGATATTGCAAGTGGTTGAGAACCTACTCCAGGGTGCTGAGCCGCCTCTTTTCTTACCGAGCTGCTATTTGGAGAGAAATGCTTAAACAGTAGATTATTTCCATTATGCATCATCTGACACCAAGTGGTATTGATTAGTAATTCGATGAAATGATTCTGTTATAGAAGGCATGTTTTGTGGGAATTGCTTGTGGAATTGCAGGCAGTAGCAGCTGTTGGATCATAACATTGCACACATTCAAGTTTTTTACTAAATATAATCATAATGAAATAGATTTTATAAGGGCTTTAGTACAACATGCAGATGCTTCATTTTGTGGAAGTTTCTCCCTTTTCTCAGGTCCAAAGTTACATACAGATATCCTTACTTGATATGAATTAAACAATTTCCAACTTGTACAGTTTTAGCTCAGGTATTGATATAGATACCTCTTTCAATTCTTTTTTTTTTTTTTTTTTTTTGAGTATGTGTTCCATCCTTTTCCCAAATTGAAAGTTAAACCAAAAAAACCAAACAAAAAAACTTAAGAGAAAAAATTCCTAGACCTGTCAAAAAGACTTTGAAATAAAGGTGAAGAACTCTAATAAAGTCATCACCTTGACAAGCTGAACTCTGTTGCTTTTTAGTCACTTGTGACAAGTAATAGTGACAACGGCAGGATCTCATCCATCTTCAAATACTGCGGGTTTCCAGATATATCCATTCACTGCCATTCAACCCCCTTTTTCTAACATGTAACTGCAATGACTTAAAAACTTGTTGGCTGAGTATTCCAATTAAACCCAAAATTTTCTAAAATTCCCAGGTGCATGCAATTAGCAGGGAGCAGAGCTCTAGACTGTACTTTTATTTTAATACTGACTTAACTAAATCTTTGTTCTGAGTAGTTTGATCAACTTGGGGACATCCTTTAGGTTTAGAAGTTAGTTGGAGTTTACAGAGTAAGTGGGAAAATATTAATTTAGAGTTTTGTCCTTAAAAAAAATAATAAATCAATTTATTTCACTGGTTGCAACTTGAAAAGCATGCTTATAGAGCAGAAGGCTATTCCAATTAACATTATTTCAAATTAAACTGAAGAATCACTGATTTATTCTTATTCCCATCCCCTGACCTTTTGAGTAATGAAAGCTGCTCCTGTAAACCTTAGGCCAAAGTGAAGTTGTTTCCATTCCTCATTTACTATCAACAACTTTGACATATTGGAATATAACTGAAAATGAACACAGCATCTGTGTAATTAATTGATCCCCGCCCCCCCCCCGCTCCCGAAATGGTGCTTTGGGACAAAGGAGAAGCAATAGGAAAACTTCATCTTCTGTTAAAGCATGGTGATCCAGAGCAGGGCTTTTGTAGACTCTTGGCTAACTGCTTGAAAACCTGGTGACTTCTTATTAACCTACAAGATACAGGAAGCTAAAACATGCTTTCCATACATTTTAGATTTAAATAAGCAGACTTATAATATGAATAAAAATTAATGTAACCATTTGCCTCTCCTTCATGCTTATATCCAAACGCTCTCTTCAAATTTGCCCTGCTAAACCTTTGGTGTCAGGGTTGATTAACAGAAAGTAGGAGATAGAGGCACTGTTCCTCGCAACATTTAGGTCAGCTCTGATGCTCTCTGGCGTGTATCTAGGCCACGTCTAATTAATCCCAGAATATTCCATCACTGCTGGATTACCTCTGTCAGGTTCTCCTACGGAAACCTGGCAGCAAAGATTTTCGCCTTAGGTGAGGAATTTCCCTTTTCTAAAGGCAAACGGGTGGGGTTTTTTCATAGTCTAACTGTGTAATGTTTATGCAACAATTTATAGAGCCCTTAGGATATCAAGTATTTAGTAGGGGTGAATACCTTCACTTGAAATTAGTGGAATGTTGCCACTGATTTAAATAGAGCCAAGATTTCACCTCCCATTGTTTTTAGGATAAAAGTTACCAGCTATGGCCTTCTCAACTCTAAATTTGATGTTGCTATTCAGAATAATCACATTTTTTTCTTTTTCTAAGCCAAACATGTATACAAGGTGTTTAATCAAATTAAGACCAGAAAATAGAGGAGAGATGCAAAATAAATAAGAACGTCACCTAAAAGCCTACTGCAGATCAGGAGAAGTTAAGGGGCTGAGTTGTACTTGTGCACTTTTGTAGTCTACATTCGTCCGTGGTCATTACCAGAATTACGTAAACAGTTTGCAAATACACTTGTCAGCTTGGGGAGGTGCTTAAATCAAGATGAGATGCCACTGTGGAGCAGTGGATCCACAACTGGAGACAAATAAAAAAATAATCCAGCACACTTACTGAACTAAGGATACACTGCTTTCATGTTCTGTATATCACAATAGCGATGCACAGAATCACAGTACTAAAAATAAAGCATTATTTAGCAATGCTAAATTTATATGCAATTATGCAAGGTGCTGGGTGTCTCAAGAAGTACCATGTTTGTGTCCTGAGGGAAAAGTATTGTGACTTTTAAAACCAATGCTCTATAAACATGCATTCATATAGTATGCACAAAGTCAGTTGATTTTTTTTATACCTGATGATAAAGTACTAGAAGACAAGACAACTTATTACTTGCAGAACAAGAAATACCTGTTATTGGAGATCTGTTAATATGCACTTAAAACATATGCCAAGAACAGCACAGACATTTTTGTAGTGGGCGAGGTATGTTTTTTAAGCCCACCCTCAGCTTTTCAAATTATGTCCTTACAATCTCCTTTATTTAAACATCAAAAGGATTTTCACTGCATTTGGTACAGCACTGTTGTCAAAATCCTCATTTAAATGCTTCTGCTGATACCTTCAGAATTATGTAATATTACAAATGTAAATAAGATGCAGATTTTTCACATACTTGTTTTCCTTTCTTATGTGAGTTGATTACTAAAGTAGGAAATGCTATCCATAAATGCTTGATACCGACACATTAAAAAAATCCATATTGAAAAACTTCTTTTTTGTAATTTCATTTGAGAAATAGTCAAATCAGTATCAACCATGAGTTTTGCCAGAATTAAGATTTACCTGCCCTTCAAATGTGCGGTCGTGGGTCAGCTGACACCTGCATTAACATGCCTCACATCTACATGTGTTTTAGAAGTCATCTTAAGTTTTAGTTCACATTAGAAGCAGGAAAGCAGATTTTCTTAGATGTAGGCTGAGTGCACCTGCAGCAAAAGTACATATAGATGTATGGCACTACATAACCAATGCTGTGAAAGTGCCAAATCCCACTGTTTTGCACTTAATGTTTTAGGATGAACCCACAGATAGGTAATAAAATAATGACATTTTGACAGGTAAAAAATGCACACAGGCTGGTGATGTGATATTAATAATATTCCAAGTTAATGTAAGCCATCACAATTCACATTGCTCTTCCAGCAAGGTACCCTACTATGATACTGGAGTTCACCATAGGAGAGGGACTCATCTTTTTCATCATGGCCCACGTTTCTGGCTGTATCTCAGAGTCCTACAAGCACATGCAGCAACAGTGTGCACTAAGGCAGGTAGGCTCTGCCTGGATTTTGGTCATGCAGCTGACTTCAGCTGATGGATGAACTAGATTTGTACAAGTGTTTCTAACAGTGATGGGCTTCCTGATGCTATGCGTTAAGTAAGATACCAAAATAAGCTTGGTGGTGTGGGACAGAGTACAGTTACTGAGAGATTATAGCATATTTGTCCTTTTGCTTTAGGGATGTTACCCCTTCTTGTGCTTCATCATTCAATTCAAACACTCTACAAACTGGTTTGTGGTGGTAGCAATATGAAGACACCAAAATGCTCTCTAACCTCATCATTCCCCATCATATACAATGCCCACTAGGCTACTAAATTTTCACCACTTTTTTCTAACCAGCCTCTCAAATTCATCAGCTTCAAGTAGCTGAGCAGGTTGTAGACTATTGGTGAAAGTTACAGTTCTTGGAGTCAACTATTGTTTCCATATTAGCCTGATGAGACAGAGACAGACGGGCATTGAAAAGGGGAGTTATTTCTGTGGATTATGCATGCTCTAAACTTTGAGTGTTATTGCCCTGTACACAGCAGAACAACACAAAGTTGTTATTCAAAAAGTGTATTAGTCAACTTAAAAATTCCCTGCATTCAAGAATCTGGATTTTAGACTCTGTTAGGCATAATTTGCCTTGTAATACCTACAGAAGTTAAGCAAACAAGTAGTTACTGCTTTGCAATCCAGACAGAGATGCACTATTAACTTAGGCAGGAGTGATCAATAACTTGCACTCCCTGAAAGAGTAAGTGCATATAGTACATGTAAAATGCATGCAATTATCTTAAAAAGAGCTTTTACGTTTTTATGAGTGGCTGCACAGCTTGAATTATTGAAAAATTAAAATAGTTCATTGTATGCCTCCCAGAAATTGCTTCATCTGATAATGGTGTCCTCTCTGATCATTCAAAGCTTTCACCAAATCCTTCCTTTCCTGCTACTGCTCTTTTGTTAGTCTGTCATTCTTGCCTTTCCCTCAAAAAAAATGATTGTTTTGTACAATAGAAGTTCCTCATCAGGCTCCAACCTTGATACTAGGATTTCCAGTTTCCTGGTCAATTATCTGGGTAGAGTTAAATGATTCTCTCCATTCAAGTATCCACAATAATCTCCATTATGAAGGCAAGTGTTTCATCCCACCCCATGGTACATGGAGAAGAACAGCAATAGCATCAGCATCTACGCTCACTACATAGACTAAGAAAAATCCAGGCGTTTTTAAAGCTTCTGGTGTCGCAGCCTTCTCCCTGCTACTTGCAGGCACGGGAGAACTTCCTCACAGTGATCAAGCAAGCCTCCAGCACTTCAGGGTAATACCAGCCTGCCGCTGATGAATCCTGAGACCTGGTATAAAAGCCAAAGAACAGGCAGATGCATTCAGTAAGTGTCTCTCACCGTTCAAGAACTTCTGATGGGCAAAGTCCTTAACAAGTACCTGTATGCTGCCCAAGTTCATAACTTTGGGGTACCTGACCTCTGCACAGCAGCACATGCCTTCGTTACAACAGTCCTTGTATTAAATGTACGAACACCAGGACTCTAAGGAAAGGGCAGAAATCAAGCTGGCAAATTTTCACATAGTTGCCTGAACACACCCCACTTTCCACCAAGTACAAGCTCAGGTGTTCTGGGGATGATCATCCTGATGAGTTTTGTACAGAGGTAGAAAAGATGGTGCTTTTTGGGGTTTTTTTTGACATAATAAAGATCTGGTGTCCCTTGCTGGTTATCCCAGATGTGCAGCACTGTCCTATCGTATTTATTAAAGTTACATAGCTAAAGAATGGCATTATGTAAATCAGTCTGTCTTGAAATCCTTAGCAGATGCATCTGGTTTTCTTCATTCTCCTGTGATGTCATGTTTCAAATTCAATACATTATTTTATGTATCCTGCTGACACTGTTTATTTTTATGACCATGAAACTCTCAGTGCTTGTCTATTCTTCCTCAATGCTGACAGTGCTCTGAACATGGCACTGGCTCACTGAAGCAATGAAAATGAAATAAGAGTCTTCATAGAAATGAGTCTGCTTAACATCAGGACAGAGATTCCCTTGCCTTCTGTTTTTGAAATTTCAGTATGCAAAATGCAAAAAGATCCTAGGAGCTCTGCAGCACAACAAGGGAGTACAAAGTTTGGGTACTGTCGTGCTGACCTAGTTCAGCTCTTTATCTTTCTCTGCTGTCTTTTTGCTTTGTACACTGTCTGTTGTGTATCTTTGTCCCATGTTTGCTCAGTGCCTAGCACAGGCTAGTCCAGTCTGTTAGTAGAGCGCCTACAGGATTGTGCACGTACAGTCTCTTAATCCTGGAAGAAGTTGAGACACAACCTTCTTACCTGAGAGTTTCGTTATGTTTTCTATAGATACAAAAAACCCGCAGGAATTTCACAAAGGTGTATCTGCACTAATTAGAGTCAGTATCGTATGCATGCCAAAGCTTTCCTCATCACCTCCAACTGCCTGCCCCCCCCCAGTTTTAACATTCATATCATCCTGCTTCTTTAAGTACACAGTTGAAAATGAGTTTCACACTCACAATCCATCTCTAAAGCAGTAATAGATTCTGCGACAATTTTTGTTTTCAATAAACCAGCTTGCATAGCAAGTCACAGCTTCCATTACTGTTAAGTTGCTTAATTCCCTAAGACCCCTTAGGCTGAAATACCTGCAGCTGTTTGGTACCATTGACTGTGTTTTTCATCTCTGAAAATGTAAGTACCTTCTGTGCATCAAATATGACATAGTACTTTTTTCTACTTGTATTTTAATAAGCTTTCATCACTATTTTTACCCAATCATTCTTAAGGTCCACAGGCCAGATGCTGAATATGTATAAATCATGCAGCTCCAAATACATCAAAGAAACTGTATTCATTTGTCCCAGGATTTGGCTTCCTACTTCCAGTTTTACCAGACTTTTCTTCAACTAATCTTGCAAATGCCTTAACCATATCCACTTCCTACTGTACCCCTCTCAATCCTTTTCAATTACCTCCTTCTTAACATATAACCCCTCTGTAATTCTTTCCTTTTAAATCCTTTTAAATCCTATTTTTTTCTTCCTCTTTCTTTTTTTTTTTTAAATTAGCTAATTGTTAGAAGCACTTGTAACTCTTTGAAATTGTACTTCTGAATGCATTGTGGTATGTTGACTCTAAGGGCTAAAGTTTCTAAGCAGCTTTTGGAATAATGAGATTTGTGTGCATGACTCCCTTGCACTGCTTTAAAGATTTACTCTTTAGAGTTAAAAGATTTTTTAAAAATAAGTTTCTTTGTGCTGCTGGCTTGTAAACACTGTGCTCAGAGCATGCAGCCTTTACAGCGCAGTTACCCTTTTCTCTTCCAAGATACTTGCTGTGCTTGAAGAGCTTGTGAACATATAACCTCAATATTCAACTTTATAACCTAAGGGTGTGTCATCCTTAGCAGCAGCTGATATGCTCTGCAGTTTTTTCCCATTTGCCTCCAGTCTGCACTTAGCATTTGTATGTGTAAAACATTTGCACTAGGCATTCCTTAACAGGAGACGCATTCTCTTTCTTTGCATGACCAACATTTCCACCGATAAGTGGCAGCAACTTGTAGATATCTTATGTAAAGTTTCAGCCCAGTCCAAAATGGTAGACTCGCATGCCACATTTTTCAAGTTAGTAATGCCTAAAATGTTAATCTAAAATGCCTGGGTTTTGCAGGCTGGCTTGGCGGCCACAATTATTCCTGACATTTCATAGTCTGTCATACTTCGTATTCTTATTTCACATCAAGTTTCATGACAAGTAAGCCTGCCTAGCATCTGATTGTTGCCTGCAGTATGCTCGACCTGGTAATTTGGGTTGGGTTTGTTGAGCCTAAGCTTGGACGCCTGTGTTCACTTTCCCACTGATGCTGTAGCACAGGTATGCCAGCGTGCCACGTGGCTGGCTGGCTGTGCCAAACAAGGTGGGTTGGCTTCATTGATTGCGCCGGTTGGTCCTGGAGTATTTGCATTGCCTAAGGTAATCCCGGCACTCCTCCGTCCACGCCTGCTGCTGTGTGTGCTCTCCCCGGGTGCTGCGGGCTGGCCATCAATCTTAAACCCAAGGTTAGCACTCCCTGATGCGAACCAGGGCGCAGTCATGTATTGTTGCTTTTTTTCCTCCTTCACCTGCCTCCTCTGGCACAACTAAACCAGCTCTCATCCTGCTATTTTCTTCAGAGCTAATCAAAGCATGTGCTGAAGCATTTTGCATCCCAAAAAAGTGTATTATTCTACTGCTTCCTCCGTATACCGCATTTTGAGTTCCAAGTTTTTGCCTCATTGGCAGCTTTTTGGTTAACTAGCTGATTCTGTTAATAATGAGCTATGTGAAACACAATTACAAATAATTGGAGAATAAGAATGCTATGCAAGTCTCCTGGAAGGGAGGGAAGGGAAAAAAAAAAAAAGCTATCTAATACACATACAGGCTTTCATGCATGGCCTCACTTGCCCTCCCCTTTCCTCAGGGATTATGGGATAGTGACTTTATGATGACCCTGTTATCATGAAGTTACACACAAGCCTAAGTCATCATTTGATAACCAGGGTACTAAGGCTTGTGCTGAGTCTGTTCTTCATGCTGCCTGAAGCTGTGTAAGTGTATTGGCTTTTCCATAATTAAGATTGCAATACCCACTGATCGGATTTAACTTTTCCCTGAAGAAAAAAAAAATATTAAACTGTTAGCTGCAGACTTCTTAAAGACTCTGGAAAATGTTAGGGTTACAAGAATAACATGCATTACAGATAGACGTGAAAAGCTGAGCGACAGGTAGAAAGATAAAACATAGAGAAAAGTTAAGACTGTTGAGTATTTCCACATGTTAAGGTGTTTAGAAGGCTTCATTCTTATCTATGCTCCTGTAACAACTATGCTTTTATAATTATTTTTTAAATCCTTAACTTCTTAGTAATACAACTTTAACACCGAGCGTGTTCTGTAGGTATTTCAAAGTGGTTTTGTTTTGAAGAACGTTTCCTGCATTCAGAATCGCCTATGTGCTTAGCAGGCACTGGGAGTAGAGGAGGCTGCAGTACCGAGGATGTGGCTGAATTCTCAATACACGTTCCCATCCAGCACCTCGTAGTTTATCCTTTTTAAATACAAAGGGGGTGGGTGTGTGTCTTTTTGCTTCGTTTTGCTGCCCAGTGAGGTTACTTGGCCCAGCTTCTTTAGGAGAGGCGGAGGAGAGGAGACCAGAGTCAGGCTTTTGTTCCTTGGCCAGGGCAGCGTTTCAGGTCAGTGAGCCAGGCTGTGTTTGCTGCTGTGCATTCAGTCTCTTCCCTGTATTAACCCCAGAAGTCTTAATTCACCTTTTGAGAAGAAAAGCATTTCCCCCCCCAAATAGTTATCATCGGATGTTCAGTTATAGTTTATACAGGTTTAAGGAAGTATTACACAAATGCTGTAAGCATGCGAGAGTGAACTCCTGCAATCATACACAGCCTTAAGCATGACAGGGTGCATAAAAAATTGTAATTCTTTAAAAAGCTTTCCAACCAGAGGATGATCCTGCCTGGACCTGGTAAATGGACCCAACAGTTCCCACAAATTCAGCCTGTCATAAGCAGTAGGACTAAGCTGTCTCTGACGACCCCAGACCTAGTACTGTAATCAGCATCCCCGAAAGCAGCATGCTGTGTTTTACATCTGCTCTGCCAAGCGCTGGAGCAGGAGAGTGCAAAAACAAGCCAAAGGAAGGATATTTTTCTCCTTTTTGATGCCAGCTCTTGCAGCTCTGGGGCTTTTTCCATAGGGCCTCAGTCCTTGCAGCTTTATAAATAACTTCCAGCCATGACAACTAAAGAAAAAACGCAGTCTTCCCATGCTTGCTCCCCAAGCCCCCCCAAAACCCGCTGAGAGCTCAAATAGCCCTAAAGTCAATGCAAACACATTAGGAATATACTTTATGAGGTAAACTGGTGAATTTTGGGTGCTTGCCACTGGCAAACCATTTTGTCTTTCCAGCTTCAGAGTTGTGCCTCTTCCTCTTTCTTTGAGGATAAAGCTTCCGGGGCTTTCTAAAGGTCTCTGGTGACCTTTTCTGGACTTGGCTGGCTTTGTCAGCAGGGAGGACTTCTGTTGCTATGGCAGTGGGAGCCAGGGGCCCTGCTCCAGTCAAAAGGTTTAGGGAATTTCTTCTGAGGCATCGCTGCCACAAGTAAGACGGCAATTAGGTGAAGCCTTCAGGTATTGCAAGGACATACATATGCTGGCTGGGTTATTTGACATGGCATCCTTTGCTGCAGAGCGATAGCTACATGGTTTATGGAGCAAATTACTTCTTCTGTGAATTTGGTAACTCAAAAGGTCTATTTTGGGAGCTCTTCTATACTTAATTAACTTCACCGTGGCCTGAGAGTGTGTGCTTCAGCACAGTGGGTGGTGGCATACCCTGCAAGGGGAGCTGCAGCAGCCTTCCTACTGGGGAGGTGAGCACCTCCCCCTGTGCCTGCCGTCTCCAGAGCAGACCCCACACCTCCGGGGAGCCCTGGCACCCGCACTTGAGTTTGTCAGCTGCCCCTTCGCTTCTCTGCTGGGCCAATGCCCTTGGCCCTTTCAAAAACAGGTGGTGTTAACATTTCCTTCCCTGCTAAGCACATCAAGTTCTTCATTTACAAAAGGCAGTAAAAACCTTAATTACTTAAAAACACCTAGACCTTTTAGGAAAGTTGCCTGTGCAGGCAGCAAGCTCCCCTTGCCTCAGCCATTCAGACAAAATAACATTTTTGTTTGCGCAAACCAAACATTACTGTCACTTTTTTTATACATGTGACACCGAACCATGCAACAGTTTCCTATTCTCATTCTCCACCAGCTCCATCTTGTTGGAGAGAAACCAAGCCCCAATAGGTATTCTCCTTGTAAACTGTATTTCATTAAGAACTCACAGATTCCTTGCCCCCACCACGTGAGCAGCTGCAGATTCACAAACTGTCCGGCACTGCGGAGCCCAAGGGCCTTCGCTGGGGTTTGGCTTTGCTTATGGGAACGCCTCCATACAAGTAAGCTCATATTTGGTCCTCATACACAGCTGTTGCCATTACAATCAATAAAGCTTAAAGAGAGGCCTGCAATACAGTTTTGGGACCAGATGCACTCTAACGACGGCAGTACATAACTCCCTTGTGCTAGTTCACTCTGCTCACACGACACAGTGAGATGGAGGGACTGCAAGAGTCTGCCCGAGGGCTATGCATTAACTGGGCTCTTCCCACCCTTTCTTACACCCTGCCCCTTCCTCCCCTCACTTGTCATTGCCTCTACATGATCTTTGGAAAAATAGATGGCACGGGGAGGTCTTTTCCTCCAGCTGATCAATGAGATCATGATTTGTAATTTTTTTTGAGAGAGAGCGAGCGCGCCAGAGAGAAAGAGGAGGACTAAGATCCGTTCTCAGTGAAAAATGTTCCTGTTCGGTGAATGGTCTAAGACCACTAAACTAGCAAAGGCAAAGAGGTTAGGTTTTCTACCTGCTTAAAAGCAGAATACTTTTGAGCTTATGTTAATCCTCTCCAGAAAAGCAAATAAAGACTATGAGCTATTACAAAAAATAATCTAAGAAACTCCACAAGAAGCTAAACACGCCTTACCTGCCATATGCTATAAAAACTCAGATCTAAATAGCTACTGCTTTTGGAAGACTATAAATTCAAAGATAAAAGCCGGTCAAAATCTAATCCTTCTACTTGAAGAAAATTACTTAATACACAAATGAAAACCTTAGTTAAAAACAAAGCTGTAAGCTTTAAATGTATACACATACTGACAAAAAAAAAAAGTCTTAAACTGCTGTTAAATTGTCTGTGAATTGCTGCTCTTCTGGGTAGAGTAAATATTTTGTGATATATTGTTGTCTCTTCATCTGAAATGCAAACCGTTTTCTTTATTACTGATATATCACTTATGCTTTTTTAAAAAATGAGCTGCAATATTTGCATACGCCAATCACTGTGCTCAGACATCAGGTAAAGAATATTGTGGCAGGCAAATAATAGAAGAATGTTTAGTTCACCTTGCTTCAAACATGCACTTTAAAAGGGAAATATTTTACTCCAGGTTTACTTCGAAGGAAGCTCTCAGAGGACCTGAAAGTATTGTAGACCTTATTCATGGCTAGACTGTCCTTAATTTCTTCACATAGGCATTGACAAGTCTGTCCTGAGAACCACCACGGCTTCAGCCTTTTAAGAGTAAACTAGCTGAAGATTACCTCAATAATGGGTCAGATGAAAGACTGATGCAAGAGAAAGATTTTTTGCATGGAACAAAAGTTCAGCAATATCCCCTATACCAAAAGTAGCTAGCATGAAGGACATGAAATTTCTGGTTTTTGCTTTTCATTTACTGGAAGTTGGAATGTGGTAGCTCCTAAACCAATGTGTGCTCTTCTAGTACTTTGCATTTCTTAATGCAAAAGCTATGTCAGAAGGAGAGAAGAGGCAGGATGTTGTACTCAAAGCTTTTAATAAAGTACTAAACTCTCTTCTAATTACACACACAAAAAAAAGTTACATGAGAAATGTTTGCTAACCTGCCAGACAGCATCACATTTCACTAGATATGCTGCCAGGTAATAAACATAAAGCTACCTTTTTTCCATCCCGTAGCTCGCCTAGGCCATGCCATGTTGTCTATCAGCCTAAGAGACTGCTGGTATTGCCTACACTGCAAAAAAAAGTGTCTTTTCCTTACTCGAGCAGAAATGGCAATGAGCACAGCAGCGACACAAATAGCACTGGGCATGCTGACAGCCAGGTGGGATGGGAGGCAATGCCATTTGCCTTTGCTCAACAAGGCACACATTGCACCATCATCCTTGCCGAGTGGCCAGCGTGCAGATATGGCTGGCTGTAGTTTCTTGAACTAGAGCCTTGAAGAGCAGGTTAGAGCTCCTAAAAGGTCAGGGCCACAGATCTTAGTTTTGTAGCATGCTGTTTAAAAGAAATAAACTGAAACCAGCAAATGCAGCTTGCCGTGAGTTTTTATAGTCCTATGTCCACGGTTATTCAAGACCTGTGTGCCAGTCGGCTAGTGTCCCTTGTTGGTACCACATTCATAAGCTTTTAGTAGCAAAAGCCATCTGCATTCTCAGTGGGTCATATTGCAATTTCGTCTTCCCACCCACCCCTATCTCCCCACCTTTTCCTCCCCATCCCAGCTGCTGTTTCAGAAACAGTTAAATAGACAGTTCTTGCTCTCAGGTCTAAGCAACAACCGCAAATGACTTCATAAGCTCCCTTATGGTACTGACACTTGACTTGCCAACATCAAATAGTTTAGTCACTGACCTGATTTTGGGTTGGCATGGTCTTCTTTCAGTTGTGTGTCCCAGTGCTTGGAAAGTCAGTCATATCTTCTCAGAAGGCTGCAAATGCAGGTTTCTTGGCATGAAAATGGTGGAGCCACAGCTGGTCACTAATCAAGAGGTACAAACAGGAGCCCCTGAAGCAAAACAACTGAAAAAAAACCTGAGAGTGAATCTGTAAAGGCTTTATATACCCTTTGGTATGGTCTGTTGCTCTGTGGGATTGGTGAAGAGCTGGGAGATATGGGATTGTGCAGGTGACAGCAGTTCCCCCCCTGACTAAAGGCCCCTGTGCTGGTGGTGCCAGCATGGACCCTCCTGGGTCCACCCGAAATGTGTGGGGTGGCCTGAGGAGGTGCTTCGGGGGGATGCCCACTGATGGAGTGGCACCAAGGAGATGAGGATAAGCAAGTAATCCGGATACAGTGTCCATCTTCTAATCTAGTTCAGGCAGTAGCTGCGGAGCCAACCTCTTTGGCAAAGGGCTGTGAGTTACTAGCTTGCAGGTACCACTGCTGGGGTTAGTCTCCTGGCTGTGCTTTCTCAGCTCTTCCCACTTGTCTATCTGTCTGCCTGCCTGTTGGGAGTTACTTTCCTTCTACCTCGGTTTTACTTCCCCCTGCCAGAATGAAAGTTTACCCTGGCATTTCCTTAAAGTAGAAGCTTGTGTAGTTCTAAATCAGGACACACGTTTAACTAAGACAGTGGTGAAGGTCACTTAAGAATCACTTAGGCAGAGGAAAAAAAAAATTTAAGAAAATCCTGGGCCCCCCCCCCCCCCCCCCCCCCCCCCAAGCCGAAAAAGAGTCTAACTAGAATAATCCAAACACAAACACCCCACCAGACAGCCTCTTCTGCTTCCTCTCCCCAAGGCTTCTAGCTGAAGAAGTCACTACAATCCCCCTTCAAAACTGAGGAGCAGCCCCTGCTGCTGACCAGGAGTGCACAGATGTGTCTCCTTCCCACCCAGCTGGGGCAGTTTGTTGACCAGGCCTCATAGCATCACCAGCTGTGCAGACAGGGAACACGTCTCCCACTGGCGCAGGGAATTACCAGTCAGAGAAGCAGGGATGTAAGTGCTACTGTTGAGCTAACAGGCAGCTACCGCACGGAGCTACTGTACGAGCTGGTGGTGTCACAGGCTTTTCACGATGGAAATTCAGGCTGTGGGCAGCTGTGCTCTGCAAGCGCTTCCGAACAGCTGCTGCTAACTTGGAGCTGTATCTGAAGGCAGAGATCTTGTAGCTGCCGTTGACCTCCTCTGTTGGACCAGTCTGCCTCCTGTGCAAGGAGCTGCCCAGCTGGGAGGATCACAAACTGCCCTCACCCTTCCCCATCCATGGGCATCGTAGAGGAGGAAGGGAGGTGAGAATGTAGGAGCCAGGCTTGGATGCTCCTCTGCTCCCAGACCGCAGGAATACATGTGACAACATCTCAGCCTTGATGTTGCCTCAGAATAGTCAAAGCGGAAACCCACTCAGCCTCCTTGTCCCTCTTTCCATGCTGAAATGCTGTGTTCTGAGTTGATAAACGTGTGCCAGTAACTGCTGTGTAACTCCTGTCCATCGCTTGTCCCTGCAACCAGGGACAAGCCTCTCGTTTCAGAACGAGATACAATCGCTTCCCCTTTACTTTTCTTCACACTTCAGGTCTTACTACTCTCCTGATGTGTCCTGACCTGCAAAAGCTCTTTAAAGCTTTTTCCTTGAAGGTTTGCACCTGATGTTATCAAAGGCAATTAGATAACTGATACACAATTCACATAAGGCTCTCTGGTTTCTTTATACATGGTGCTTTCCCCAGGCTGTGAACTTTAAGTGATGCAAATGGGAGAATCCTCTGTTGTTTTACTGTGTTTAACTTTAGGCTACATTAAAACTAATGCCTAATTGTTTTTGATGTATCTAAAGCACTTTATTGTTCTTCTAATAATGATTTTTCTTTGTTCCTAGTTATTCCTTTGCCAAGGGTAGTGCCTGTAACATTAACGACTCCAGCCTCATTAGGGATTTGATAAGAGTTTTTGTTATTCATAAAATCCCCCTCATTTGTATTTTGTTTTGTTGGTGTAATCACCATTTCAGTTTATCATCATTCTGGAACGATATTTATCAAGGTTTGCTCAGTGGAACTGCCTGAGGAATTAGTCCCAAACAGTTTAGGTGGAAAGTCTAGGTGGAAAATAAGAGTTTTTCTTTTTTTGCAGTTGGGGATGCCTTCAGCTTGCATTTGACTACAGCACCATTTTAAGCTCTCTAGGCGAGGAACAGTCATGTATTTTCAGTGCATGCTTAGAGTTTTCTTACTTTTGCTACTTTTGACATTCAGAGGTCTTCAGAAGCAATGTTCACTTTAACTGTTCCCTCAGAAAGCTGCCTGAATAAATGAAAATTAGATTGCGTCCAGTTAAATCCTATCACAACTCTGTCATATGCAGTGGATGTCAGGGATGAATTTAACCAACTAATTTAGATTAGAAAGTTTTATGGTAGAGGTACAGCACTGAAGAACTGAAGTGTATGGGTATGCATAAAATTCAGTTCTAGGGCTTAAAGTAAAGAGATGCAAATAAAAAAAGAAAAATCATTCCTTTAAAGATGAATAATAGGTAATAAGCAACTCTTCCTTCCCTAGTCTTTGAAGATGATTGACTGACTCTTGCTGTTCCCCTATATGACTCCTAAACATCTGCAGTGCGGGTACCCACTTTCAGTAAGCTAATCCTGCTTAGGAAGAAGATGTATTTTATATCTTATCAGTTATAGGTAGAAGAAGAACCAGTGGTGCTGGGAATTTCTAGTGTGGGTTGGGTTTTTTTTTTGGTGTGGAAGGGGGACAAATAAATCTCTGCTTACGTGACTTTTTACTAGAATCAAGTCCTCACTGACTTTTCCTATGCTTCCTTACTTGTCACTTGACTATTATGGGTGTGCGACTGTTTTGTACTGACTTCCATATTTGCCTTTTATTTAAGTGGCCATTTGAGATATGAGTTCTGATATTGCCAGAGCTAACAGCGCTCTTCGTTGGAGAAGATGACTTTGGTTTCTATTTCTGTTGATATTACACAGCCGGTGTGGCCGGGGGCTGTGGGAACGGCAAGCAGCCGTTCGGCCCTGGGCAGCCCGGCAGCTGGCTGGGCTTGTCCGGTCCTTCACCCACTCGACATAGCAGGTTATTTTAGCAGCAGTAGATGTACAACAAATTGAAACGTTAATGCTGTAGCTTCTGAGAGGTATTTATTCATTCAGATCATGGTAATTTTTTTTTTAAACTACTTCAGCAATCTTTTACTTTGTATTCCATCATGTAATACATCCAAATATAAAATAGGACAGGTGTACAATTTTTATTCCATAGTTCAGCTTCTTAATTACGGTCTATATTATTACAGGCATGTGCTCTTTTTAAATCCTTTAAGCAGGTCTTGAAAACATTATTTTAATGCATCAGTAAGTTGGTCAAAGCTTCTATAGCTGTTGTTTAATAACATCTAAGCCAACTATCTCCGACTAGTCAGCACAGAAGTGTATGTTTTCCTTTTACTTATTATAATGTATATATTAGTAATTGTAGTCTATTGCATAATACTTCAAATGCACACACCTGAAAATATTTTCCACATTTTTTCAGAGAGCTGTATTTCCTAAATTACAGTAACCAAAGAATTTCACCTTGATTCCTAGAAAATTAGACAACTCCATCTTACTTGTTGATTGAGCTCTACTAGCCGCCTATCAGCTCAGCTCATCGCTGGCTGCCTTGCCTACTAGCACATTGGATAGGGATTACACAAAGTTGTCTCCAGCTCTTCTTGGCCCTTTAAAAATAGTTTATAATAGTTGAATTGCCAGGGAATGTTTTGTCCTGAATGTTGTTTAACAGCGAGTGAAGGCTGTGAGTCCAGACTCTCAGAAAAGTGAGAGAAATGGATATTTTGCAGGATACCTGCAGGAAAGGGTGTTTATTCACAGAGATGCCTGGAAAACACTCCGACCATCAGAAAGGCTAGTTGATAAACAGAAGCATCTCAAAGGTTCAGAAGGGACCACAAATTTCTACTTTGCCACCTAACGCTTAGGAAACCGTGTGTGTGTTTACGTGGGCTGGACTGCTGTGAAACGTTAAGAGATGTGCAATGGACCAGATTGTCTGAAGAGCTGGTCAATACCGAGCTACTTCGGCCAACAGAGTTCGAGGTGGAAAACTGCAGGTCAGGCCAAAGTCAGAAGGAATGTGCCCCTTGCAGGGACCGCAACTGTGGAGAAAGACTCCCAACCCCAAAGATCAGGTTTATATAGCCAGGGTGCAGACTTCTATGGAAAACTGGCAGCAGAGCCCCAATTATTATCCTTCCAGATGTAGATTACCGTAATATGTTTTGATGTAGAGCAGTACATCAATGCAATGTACAATCAATTTGGAGGCCAATATGGCAGGAATAAAGGAAAACAAACTTTAAGGGGGCTTATTTTAATTCTGTATGAAATCCCTCTTCCTTGGCTGACAATCCTTTTAACAGTGCATTTGTACAGCCTTCACACTGGTACTCTGATTTCCTAGGAACTCGTTTAGTGAAGGGACAGGGTACAACTCCTATCCATGTGTTCTGGTTACAAATAAATGACTCTGTAGGTGTATAAAAACAAATAGGAAACAAATGAAAGGGTTCTCTGCTAATAGGAAAGAGAAGGCGATGTTTTACTGCCATCTCTGCAAACGCAGCTGTGATAATGAGAATCATGGGGACATCTTTTTATAGAGATTAACTTTGCTGAAATATTGGGGAATAAACTGGAGCCCTATACAGCTGAAAGCAAAAGCTGCTGCACGTTGGACAATCTCTCTTTTTGGGGTTTTGTAAAAAAAGCCCCTTTGACTCTGCAGCTTGACTAGAGGCTAACCTGCATCATGCATTCATCAGAGATTACACATCCATTTCAGATTTGAAATAATGCCTTCAGTTAAAGTTGTTAAACACCTTGATGGTTTATACAAAGCACGTTTTAATATAATTCTAACTCACTTTCTTGTACCTACATAAGCTCAATAAAGATAATCACAAGTTAAAACCTGCTTGCCAAGGTTAAGTTCAGCTGCTTCTAAACATTCATAAGAAGTATATCCACCGAATAAGATGCTTCTGTTCTTACATATTCCCCTCTCTGGGTAGCACTGAATTTTGAAGATGGGTGAGAAAGTAGATCACCAATGCAATTTTCTCCCTCAAAGATGTTTGTCTGCCTGTGCTATGAGCTGTAACTCTTCCACAGACAAAATCTGTAGTGAGACTGACCCATACGGACAGAACTTCTCCCTTCTCCTTGGGTGCCTCTTCTCCTCCCCACCCCTCTGCTAGCACAAGCTGCAGCAATGAAGTACCCGAGGCAGAAGGGCTTGTGGCTCTGCCAAGTCAAGATCAAAGCAGCTTTAGTCACTCTTATCTTGTGCAAAGGATCTGCAACAGCAGAAACACCTCTCAGCACAAACCAGAAAGGAGGGAAGAAAGAGGACCAGCATTCTGGCAGAATCGGGGAGCCAGCAGAAGGGAAGAAACACCAAAAAGGAAAAAGAATAAAGAAAATAACGGAAATGGATAAAAAGAGGTGAGTGCTTGCAAGGAGTCATGAAGGCAGAGCCATACTGTTCTTTTTTTAAGAGCTGTATGCGATGTCTGAAGAGAAACACACGTTGTCTTGATCCACACAGGGAGTACGCAGAGCTACTTTGTACTCATCTGGGTTTTGACATTTCGTGGAAAATTTAGCTAAACACTTTTCCTCTTTCAGAAAAGCCTGAGATGCAGAGAAATATTAATCTGAGGTAAAACAGTGACCATAATGTTCTGCTTCTACACACTATCCACAAAGTATCCTCAGGAACGCACATACCTACCTTTGGTGGAAAACTCAGCACTGGCTTGGCATCCAGCAAAGCTTTGCTCTAGTTGCGCTCACGTATTTCATGATCGATACATTTCAGATTATGCAGTTCTCTTTATTCTAAATTTAAGTCCTTTGCAGGAGGGGGTGGAACTGATTGCTTCTCAATTCCTGAATATTTGTGACTGAAATAAACACGCAAGCCCTGGTATGAAGAGGTATCCAAAGCGATCAGTGGCTGACCTTTGTAGGTCATGCTTCCTTCGTATCCAGAAATAAACCTGATTCCTGCTTCTTCCCTTTTACCACCTATTTCCTCCTTCCTTTCTCAATTAAACTGCCAACTCCTAATCTCACCATTTGGCCTTTCACCTCCACGCAAGCTCATGATTCCTGATCTTCTTAATCTAGGATCATTACCATCAATCACTCCTTTAGGCAAGTGAAACTTTTTTCCACAGAGGGATGCCAGAGGCCTACATATCTTTCAGGCTAATACTACTATTTTAGTTCTGGTGCCAGTTGGGGTTTTTGACTAAACTGTGCCTAGAGGTGTTTTGTGCCAATTAGATGAGATGCTCCAGGCTGATCAACAGAAATTTGCTTGGGCTGTGATTCCTTCCAGCTTGAGTCATTCACTGGGAGAGGTGAAAGATTAACTTAATTAAATCAACTAATACTTTGACAAAGCGTTAGGGATACTGCCAAGGTTAATGAGGGCTAAGGTTAATGAGGGCTAAGGTTAATGAAGACCAAGTTTTCCTTTCCTATGTTTTAATGTCTTTTAGATAGTACCACTTACCAGACTTGCTTCATTGCAGCTCCCCTCACATCCCTTACACTGTCCGTGATATCCATCTCAATGCCCTACTCATCTGCTTCTCTAAAATGGGTCATTGTGATTTTTCTACATCTTCTGCTGAGTATGAGCTTTCCTGCTGGCCCGCTTTGCAAGGCTCCTTCTCATTCATATATTCTGTAAAGCTGGGCATCTACCACAGTGGCCACACAAAAGAAACAAACTTCTCTTTGTGTATAATTAACCTGCTTGACAGTTCTGTGGACATGACACCTTTAGGTAACCACAAATCCTTATTGTTTTAACCCATGTCCTCTTTGTTTCCCTGCTGCCTGCACTGTTTTCATAAGGGCCACTGAAGCACCTACCGCACCACCAGGTCGTGTAAAAAGACAAAAATACTAAGATAATGGGAACCTTATAAATAGCTAAGACTCTTAAAGGCATACCAGACTGCAATGTCTGAACGCAATTTTTTCAGGAACTGTTCCTAGAAAGTAATTTTTTTTTCTCTGGCACCATGCTGTCCATCTACTGTGCCAAATGATAGCACATGATTTTCAGAAGTCCTGCCTCAGCAGTAGTACCACTGATATTAACGATACACTGAAATAATAGAAAGCCACTGCACAGAGCAAATGTATTTTCTGAATGCTGCTGAAGCTTTGGAAATGTGATGCATTTTTCTGATCATCTCTAGCTGAACTTTCTCATTGTTTGTTTGTTTTTACACAGGTTTCTTAGATAGCTTTTAGAGGTTTTTATTTTTTCCTCTGTTTAGATTTTCTTCAGTCCAGTGCATTCAGAATTATAACAAGGAGATACAATGCATGGAGGACAGGGAAGTGATTCGAGACAGCCAGCATGGCTTCACCAAGGGCAAGACCTGCTTGACCAAACTCATGGCCTTCTATGATGGAGTGACTACATCAGTGGACAAGGAAAGAACTACGGATGTCGTCTGTCTGGACCTCTGTAAGGCCTTTGACACGGTCCCCTACAACATCCCTCTCTCTAAACTGGAGAGGTATGGATTTGATGGGTGGACTGTCCGGTGGGTGAGGAATTGGTTAGATGGCCGCATCCAGAGGGTAGTGGTCAATGGCTCAATGTCCAGATGGAGATTGGTGACGAGTGGCATCCCGCAGGGGTCCGTATTGGGACCGGTACTGTTTAATATCTTCATCAGTGACATAGACAGTGGGATCGCACCCTCAGCAAGTTTGCAGATGACACCAAGCTGAGTGGTGCAGTCGACACACCAGAGGGACAGGATGCCATCCAGAGGGACCTGGACAAGCTCGAGAAGTAGGCCTGAGTGAATCTCATGAGGTTCAACAAGGCCAAGTGCAAGGTCCTGCA
>NW_008825428.1:6661535-6669922 GCF_000699105.1 Pygoscelis adeliae
GGACCTGTTGGAGCGGGTCCAGAAGAGGGCCACGAAAATGATCAGGGGGATGGAACACCTCTCCTGTGAAGAAAGGCTGAGAGAGTTGGGGTTGTTCAGCCTGGAGAAGAGGAGACTTTGGGGAGACCTTATTGAGGACTTTCAGTACTTAAAGGGGGCTTATAAAAAAGATGGCGGCAAACTTTTTAGCAGGGCCTGTTGTGACAGGACAAGGGGGAATGGCTTTAAACTAGAGGGGGCTAGATTTAGACTAGATCTAAGGAAGCAATTTTTTATGCTGAGGGTGGTGAAGCACTGGAAGAGGTTGCCCAGAGAGGTGGTGGATGCCCCATCCCTGGAAACATGCAAGGTCATGCTGGACGGGGCTCTGAGCAACCTGATCTAGTTGAAGATGTCCCTGCCCATGGCAGGGGGGTTGGACTAGATGACCTTTAGAGGTCCCTTCCAACCCAAACTACTCTATGATTCTATGAAATATGAGATTACAGGAGACCTCAGGACAGATTTATTTATTACACGTGGTTAAAAAAACCCCCTGTCAGCAACTAACTATACAGATTCACTAAAATTTGATTTTTTTTAAGAGTAAAAATCTTAATTAGAAAGCACTATACACTAAAGATTTACTAAAATATATTACTTATTCATCTAAAATTTTCCAGTCAATGGATACTATTTTAGAACAAGAAGTTTAGCAAAATCTCTTGGTACACTAGAGATAATAGCCAGGTATTTTCCCTTGGGTTTTTTTGTTACCTTTTGGCTTATACTTGCTAATTTTTTAAAGGTCTTTCAAAACTTTCTTTCAGACAGGGAAGATCCTCAAAGTGTTATGTAAAAGCACTCTTGGACCCTTGTGCTCTTTCTAAGAGGACACATGGAACAGATTTGGAAGGGGATTATACAAAAGAATTAATGAACATTGTAATACTAATACCAGCTATAAAAAAGCTACTTCTCTCAGCTTTTTTGTTTTCAAGGGTTTTGAAATGGTTTCCCTAACAACCTTGATGGATTAAAAAACAAAAATAAATCCATTATCATATTCTTTTTTTAATATACATCTTGCGTTCTCTTGAAAAACGCTGGGCTAACAGCATTAAAGATTGATGCTCTTTAAACAGAAAATGGATACACCCCTAGTGGCAGCCACATTGAAAGCCTCCCAGTGTTGCCTTCCTAAAATGCTCCATCCCCAATCTGTCTGAGCAGGTTAAAAGGGTCCCCGTTGCAGAAGTTATCAGTAAAAATGCAAATGAATTCTGATTATGATGACTTTTTTTTTTTTTTTTTAAACAAAGGTGACATCTACTCTTATAGAGGCGCAACCCATCAAATCAATTTGGTTAAGCTATTTATATACATTTCTTCTATGATCTTGTGTGGCATCCGATTTCACTGAGGTCATGGAGACATTGATGCCTGGTAAATTGCCAGTAATCAGAGGCAGTTAAGTGCTTGTCAGCTTCCTTTCAAGCTTAGTCTATCTTTATCAGGAGGAAGACCTAGTTCAGCAGCTACGGACCATTTATTCGTAAACTGGTAACACCCAGGAAGTATGCATTATATCATTAAAATATCCATAATGTTGCAGAAACATTTGTTCTAAAGCAACGTCATTTTTCTGAAATAAGACTGTGCCCAATGAAAAGTGAAGTCTTGTCATGCCTCTGCAACAAGGCTGCTCTCCGACGCGTGAAATGCTTTGTTTCCCAGCTCCTCCTCTCTCCTTTAAGCCCTCTCTCCCAAGGCTACTGTTTAGTTTAGATTCTGGAATATACTCAGGGAAATACATGTGACTTTAGAGTTTTAGTTGCACTTGGTGTTTATTCCAGTTTTCCAGGTACGCTCGCCTGTAGTAATAGTTTGATGGCCACAAAAAAGAGTCAGATAACCTTATATGGAAAAAGTTTAGGGTAGGTGCTGATGAACTCTTAAGATACAAAGATCTTCTTTTCAGGCATGTTGATTAAAGCCCTCTCAGCCATAAAATAATTAATTGAAAAAACCTGAAGCAAGTCATCAGTTGGGGCAGATTAGTATAGCTCCACTGAAATGATGAGCCCACAGCAGTTAATGCTACCTGTGCCCTAGATTCAAAATATATTCAGAACTATCTGGTATTTAAAAAAAAAAAAAAATCTGTGAAGAAACTTCATAGTCTGTTGAAGAAATGCATATTAAAGCTGAATGCTCCTGGTGAAATATGAGAGGAAGATATATCTGTCCATCCTATCAAGTTGTTCAGATGTTTGTTGGGTGGAAAAGATATGGTTGTAGGAAGACTTAAATTCTGAATGTTAAATTAGTCATGAAATACTGTTATCAGTGGAAAGCTTTGGAGAACGCCCAAGACAGAATTTAATTTAGAGGTAGGGATGATCATTTATTATTAATAAAGCTTTCTGTTGAAGGAGTCCTGTGCTTAGCAAGTCATAACCATTTTGCTAATCCGTCATCCCAAATGTTACGGGAGCGCAGCTCTGAAGCGCTCTGTCCCTAGGGCCACCTTATACCCATAGTAGGAGGATTACAGCTGTCTGTTGTGAAGCTGCATGCTAGCTTTTTTGGTCTCGGTTTTTGAAAAAGAGAAATTTGCTTAAGCTGAAAACACAGAACTGTCTTCACCATTAGTCTAACGTGTCCTATTGTTTTTTTCTGTGCAGTTCTGGTTATAGTAAATATTTGAAGGATCAGCCCATGAAGTGAAAACAAACCTCTCCCCTCCATCTACGTCTTTCCACTGGTCACATATACTTATGTATATATACACACACACACGCATCTATATGTGTGTGTATGCACACGTGTTTCTATGCCGCACTGTGGCAAGTTCTTATTAAACTTTCCTCAAGATATGGACCTTCATTTAACCTTTATATTTCCAGATTGATCAACAGTTGCTCACTGTTGACCCACAACAAACTGCAATGTATTTTTCTTACATTTTGCCTGTAAAACCTGAAAACATTACACAGATCGTTTTTTTTTCCCCAGAACATCTGAGTATTGGTTATGTGGATTATTTTCTGACAAGGACTGCTAGAGCCTACAATTAGTGTCCAGCTACAAGTAACGGGAAGGTTTCCTTTGGCAGTGCGAGATGCTGTGCAATATTACTCAACGAAGGATGTAAAAGGCATGGAAGTTCTTTGCCCCAACAGCAGCCTAGCTCCCATTAGACATTTCAAAATCAGGCCACTGAGATGCAGTCAGACACTGAATGATATAACCCTACCAATCCGTGCATAATATAAATTGCTTAGCTGGTTTAGCAATTCTCCTTTGTCTCTCTGTTGTGGGCATACAGTGTTGCTTCCAGGACTTTGACAGTTTGGGGCCAGTTACAATCAACAGCTTGAGGGCTGCATTTACATTTTAGGCAGCCATTTTCTTCTTTTTCCAAACCCTCTTTCCTCATGTTCAGGCTGCAAATAAATGGTGCTGCGAGCGCTGCACCTGGGAAGGCTGACAGTCTGCAGCGCCTAGTCTGGTTCTGTGTACTGATAGCTAAACAAATCTGAAGTATCTCATACGGTAGCCTTACTGCTTCCGTTCCTGAGAGCACCATATCTTCAAATTAAATTTAAACAATACCTAAACAAGCTCACTTATTTTAAAATCATAAAATGAGAAGTCTAACTCTATAGACACATTTCTTTCAGATTACTTGAAAGATCTCTTCACTAACTTGCGGCAATTGCTCAATGTATAGATGCATTTCACAATTTTCCAAGTGCATGCATCCTGAATGCTATAGGATCTCATTCCCCTCCTAAAAAGTTCCTATGACCTACAATTTTGGGTCTTAATCTACAACTACAAGGTGCTGCCATAAAATAGCACATAGTTATTGGTACTAGAACCGCCCTCTGGATGCAATCAATGCTCTTCATGCATAAACACAGCTTAAGGAGCAATAAACAAAACACAGTCACCCTACTCCCTCAAAACAGGGTAGATGATTGCACGTCACTGTTTTGGTTAGTCAGCTACCTCTCCAGCAATCAGAATAATCAACTTAATTACATATGATGTTTTTGGAAACTGAAAGCACTGTTACAGCCACCTCTTAGAGGATATCCTGTGATCTATCTGCATTTATGGTGCTTTCATCTGTAAATTCACCTTTCAAGTAAAAGCAGGCCACGTACTTACTTGATATAAATTTATACTTGCTCTTACCCTGAAAAATCCCAAACCTATAAATTATGTTCCACACATCAGTATTAACTGATTTCTGCTGAGAAGAACCATAGGCCCCCCCGACAAGTTTTAGAGGCCTCTCATGCCAACAGCTTGATGGGTCTGAGGGACACCACAGGCCATAATGATCATCAGCATGACAGAAGTCTGTCTTACCCTGAATCATGCCTGTGCCTGAAGTACCAAAATATTATAACATTTAACTTGGTTGCACTTCTTGTTTCCTCCATCGTGAGATCTAGAATACCATTCACTTGCTAACTCTGGAAAGTTCGTGTGATTTCCATCATGGATTTCAAAAACTCTGAAACCACCTGACTAGTTTCATGTCAATTCTTCTCTCCACTCCTACCCGTCAAGAGCACTGCAAGACCTCTGCAAGATCTTTTAAGCTGCACTGCAGGGAGTCACACGCTTTTAGGTGATGGCAGTGTACCAACGTTAATTTGACTAACCTAGTTCAGCATGCAGTATGCAATTATTTCCTACTCTCCTGATGTTTTTTTTTTCCAGTCTATTTTCAGTTTAATTTATACTTTGGTAAGGATTCTACCTTTAGAAAAGACAGCTAGTCCACAAGCCTTCCCTTATGCTGCAGCTGATGCTGTTATATTTGTCACTGAAAAAAAAATCTCACCTTGTGTGACAATGGGATTTGAATCATAATTGCTAAATATATCATATATAGAAATTTGATTGCTTTACTTTTTTTCCTGAAGGGGGGAAATGTGAGGGCAAAACCTTGCAGTTTATTTCATGCTTCACTACAGTGTAATTCTAGACCCTAAGATTTCTACCATTCCTATTTTGGTAACGAATGGAATGTAAAAGGGAGGTATTTAAAATTAATTGCAGCAGTTCTGAGGGTTAAACCTGCTTAACCCAACCTTTTATTAAGAGAATGTCAACAGAGCATATATCTTGTCTAGGGAGTGCTGGGACATCGTTATTCTTCTACCAGCATGTTTAGTTCTAAAACCTGGGATTTCTTCAGGTTCCTGTAGCTGTCATGCACACCATATACCCATCCCAAATTATAGTGTCTGTTCTGAGCTACTCACTACAGCAGGATTTGACCTGAGAAACTCTAGAGTTTTGTTTTACTTTATTAACTTGGAGTACTTTTAAACAGTTTTTAAACAATTTTTTTCCCTCGACCAGCAAGGGAATTTTCAGCCTGAAGTTCTCAGCAGCATCCGGTGAGGCTCTTGGCCAAGTTCTTCAGATACTGTACATCCACAAGGACAGCCTGCTGGCTCTTGCTGTGGCATTTTCTTAATCCTCAGAACAGATTTCCTGGATCTAGGAAATTTAATTCCTGACTCCTTCGACCCAGATGCTGGCAAAAATGTAGTCTGCAGTCTGTAAGTAATTGGGTGTGTTCATTTTTTTTTTTCTTTCTAGGAACTGGCCTTGCTGTTAAATTTTTCTAAAACAGTCATATTAATATGTTCAAAAATCCACTGTTGAGTTTCAGATAAAGGATCACATCTGTTCATGAAAATCTTCTTCTCGGCTGGGTTGCAATCTATGCAGCTGCTGCTTACCGGATGGAACAAAGTTTTGTCCTACAGGAATGAGAAAAAAATAGAATTAAGTAGCAAATGCCAAGTCATCGTAAGTGTTCTCATTTTACAGAACACGGATTAACACAGCCCTATCTGAAATGATTTTGTGGTCTCTGTGCACTAACCTTGCGTAATAACCACAGCTATTATTAGGAAGCTGTAGAGAATGGAGTGCTTTTTTCCTCAGGTTATTATCCTTCACGAAATTGGGGATTCAAAAAAGAATCAGGAGGCACCTTCTGGTCTTTAACTAACAACCACATAATATAATGAAAAAATAGAATGTATTTTAAGAAGCTTTGCATATCATGTGCTTCCCCGGATCCTCTTTAAATGCCTGAACCTGAAAAATGTTTGGTTTTTTTTTTTTTTTTTTGTTTGGATTTGTTTTTGACAGTTTCTACTGTGCTTCTGAGCAGGAGGATCTGTAACAACCTGTCTGGAAAATGGACACTCTTAAACTTGAGGAAGATGTTAAAAAGGAGTTATTAACTGAAGTGGTGTGATGGACAGACAGAGCCAGGACTATAAGAACCCAGTTCTCACCCCATGAAATGCAGACTTTGCCTATGGCCTCGGTAAGACCAGCCACTGAAATACGCTTGCTCTCCTAATAAGAAGGAAATCCTAACACTGTTTTAGCTCCCTGTGGAGATTTTGGGAGGATAAGCATGGATTAAGTTGCTTTAGAAAGGATATTTATGATGATCAGTTTTATTAATTTTTACTTCACAAAACTGGAGCGAATTGTAAATAACCTGTGAATCTTTGGTAAAGCAGAGACTACCCAGACGAGCAACTGGTATTTGCGGGTTGGGTAGTTTCAATGTACTTAGTTTACGTAGGCAAGTGTTTGAGAGAGACAGATGTGGGAGTGATTAGACGGTTTGAAAGTTTCCAGGGACTACGCATTTACTGTATCTGTTGAAATAAATTTCAGACCACTCTCTGTAAACGCATCCAGGCTTTTCCCCTCCGTGCCAAACATGCCCTGCCAGTATTTTAATAGTAATCCAGGGTGTGCCTGCTTGCCCAGTTTGTGAGAGAAAAAAAAGCTACTTGTCAAATTGCAATTGATTAAAAACTCACAGAAGTGCTCTGGGTGCTGAGCAACAATCGTACAGAAACTTCTCTTTAACTAAAAATACCCCACATTCAAAAAAGAAGTATGAAGACAAAAATAAATATAACACAATAAACCAATAAGAAATACCAGCTATTTAAAAACACTTTTGAAAAAGAAAGGGTTTTTTTTTTTTTTTTTTAATTTAGGAAAGATGAAATTGATTGACTTTGGGGTTTGTGAAACACTGGTAAAGTACAATGCCCTTTTTTTATATTAACAGATGCAACAAAGAGCAAAGTCAAAAGCATCTCATGCTCTGGCAGATGTTGTCACATCTGCCTTTCACAAACACTGGTTTTCACCTCCAGCATCTGCCCTTTCCCCAAAACAGTGGGTAAACACACGCACACCCAAGATTGTAATTCAGAGGGATGCTGTCAAATTCAACAGGACTAAACCAAATGGGTAGAGGCCTTTCTGTCATGCTCTGTTTTGCTCTACGAGGTGAGCAGGCAGGATGCTTCATCTTTCAAGAAGGGGCTAACTGTACCATGTACAAAGGGCTGTCGTGTCCTTACTAGGAGCTGGGCCTGCAAGAACTTCCAAGCACCCTACGGGGTGATGCAGGCACCTGTTTGCACCTTGCCAGCTCCTCCTGTCCTTCTGTGAGAGATTGATGGAGCGGCACTGACCGAAACCAGGACACAGTGACTGTCCCACGGTCACCCCACCTACTGTGGGGCCACGGAGGAAGGTGGCATCTGGTTTTCCTTGTGTCATAGCTGGGCATGAGGATCAGCCAAGCTGTTAGGAAGCCAAAGCTGGAATACTAGAAGCTTTAATAGGATAGCTGGTACAAGAAGAAAGGAAACTGCTTCAGTACAAAAAGCGTGCTATGAAAAACACTCCAGCCTTTCTGAAGAGAGCTGGCGGTCTTTCTTCTCACAGAAATATCCAGGCGATGCAATTTTTGAGTGAAGCATAGTTGGTGCTTTCTTTTAGAAAGTCTGGTTATTAGGAAAGAAAAGCATCTTTTAAGAACAGGGACACAGTTACCACTCTGTAAAAACTTCTGGCTGACTTAGCCACATATAAAGGCCTATTAATTTATCATCTCAAGCTTATGCTGACCTAAGGTCAAAGCCTGCTGCTCGTATGGATTTCAATGGAAACAGGCTCAGGACTTTAAGGGATAACAGTTGCGTGCATCGCTGAGACGAACTTTCCAAGAGAAATATATAAATTCCTCTTTACACCAACATTAAAAAGCCACAAGAGCTCTTGTGGAGACTTTTCTAACATCTGAAAACAGCAGAGCAATTTTTTTTTTTTTCTTCTGCATGAAGGCAAGTCTGAAGATTATTTGCAGAAGGAGAAACTTCTTCATAAGATAATGGGCCTTGACAGTTCAGGGGGTTGCTAATGAGACACAGAGCCTTTCATTTCTTCTAGGTCACTGCTATAACTATGGCCAAGGTCAATAGCAACTGGAAGTCATTATCAGCTGGTGGCTGCAGTAGTTTATCTGAAATTAGTTGGTAGCCCCA
>NW_008825428.1:6669982-6675459 GCF_000699105.1 Pygoscelis adeliae
ACAATGACATGTCTTCGGTTGTCTGAGGAAATAATCTATGTACCTACTGTGTGAAGAGTGAACTTACTCTTACAGTTTGTCCCTGAAGCTGTCAGGAGAGGATGAGCAAACCATGCTGTTCTGGGCACAGTTTTTGATGTCGTCAGTCTAGCATCTATCATAATCACTAGGCTTAGGGTAGAATCATAGTACAATGAAATTGATTTTGCACAATTGTTTCTTTTTAGAGACCTACTAAATCAGACCCCTCTTGGATACTTGTGCTCTACAAATAGCACTAATGGGACTAGAGCACATAAATCGAATCACACTTTATCAGAACCAATGTATTACCTGTCAACCCAGAACGATGCTACATTGAAAACCAGAGGCATATCCCTTCACTGGGAGGAATGGAAATTTATAGGCGCTGTTGATCTTTGGCTCTGGCATGCTTAGGAATCTCAGAGTCAAGGAAATGGCTTTAGCTTGGGAAGCCACTATTCTTCCAACTCTCTAGTAATTTCTCCCATTGCTTCCATCATTGAGGGGAGCCCCATTATGGTACCAGTAATTTTTTTTCCCAGTATTAAACTCACTTTCTTCTATTTCCAACCCACAGTAGTGTATATGGTGTTACTTGGATTAATTCTACTCCATCGCTGCTTACAGGGATTTCTTAAAGGTATACTTGGCTGTTTTATTACAGACCAATATTTTGGACTGGTCCTAAAAAACCTGATTACTTAATATCGCAGACTTACTAGACTTTCAGATAGTTGCTCAGATGTAGTTTAACATGTAGCCGTATATGTGATTAGCAGCATGGGAATAAGAGTAGTTTTTTGACACATTGTTAGTGGTAATTTTGGTTTCATTCATCTGAAAAGTATCCAGCTTGCACACTCTGAGACTGCACTGCAATGAGAAACAAAGTGCAGGTAATGGGGATAAGCTGGAAATTTTTTCAGAAGAGCACTCCTTACCCAAAGTAAAATATTAATGTATTCTACTTGCCACTAAAATATTTAAGCTGTTTTTGTTTGCCAGTATCCAAATACAGGCTGTTAGGGTTTCTGTGCTATAAGAATATGGAATCTTAAAACAGTGCCTGGCTTCAAACTGTTTGCAGCACTTTGTAATCACTTCACAGCCCTAACTTCTTCTTACCAGTGGCTCAAGGATGCAAACGATCATGAGAAGAGACTCATCCTTAACAGAATAAAAACCTCTTATTTTCTAGTTTTATAGGAACAGTATGACAGCATGGTAAGAAATGCTTCATATTAAGCATCTTATAAGATACTGACAAACAAGGTCATTTTTCCTAAAACATGGTAAGAATTATTGGCAAGATGGATATGTGACCATTAGGAAGCTACAGTGTCTGTAAGTGGTGCAGAGAACAGAACAGAGTTGCTGACCTGCTCTCTGTTTTTTAAAAGGAGGTACTTCTTGCTTAACCAGACTACTACTCTATTTATTTAGGGTGCAATTTTAGTAGCATACCATCCTCTAGGTAAAGGGCTCTAGTACAGATGCAGTTAAACTGATATAACATCCTTTTCTTGTACAGTTTGTTTTTTGGGGAAAACACTATAAATCCTATTGCAAAGATGCTTTCAAAACTAGATAAGGATTATATCATTAGGATTTTGGAGGTATAGCTGTACCACCAAAAATCTCTAATCTAAATCTGCCCTGTATCTGAGGAAATAGACTATGTGAAACAATAAAAAACTACTTACTGTGTAGCCAAACTAAAACTAAGCCTAAAGAAAACCATATATACATAATTCTGTTATTTCAATGCAGTTTCTTAATGTGAAGGTTTATGCAAACTAATCAGCTTGCTGTCAGGTTGGTATTACAGTTAAGTCTGTGTCAGTACTTCCATCATAACAAAATTTTGTGGTGTTTCTTGCTGAGATGGAAATGCCTGCCTTGCATTCAGAATTTTTACATGAGCCCTGTCAGCCTTCTGGAAATGAAAAATGAAGCTGGGCAGAGGATTTAATAGAAATCACACAGTGTATTTTTTCAAATGTCTTTTTTTTTTTAGTCATCTGCTGTATTCTGTCCACGTCAAAGGTGATGAGCCTTATAGAGGGCAGCTCCAGGCCTGCATTTTGTCTTATGAACCAGCTACATTAGGCACCAATGAAGTGCTAAAGGTATGAAAGCTTCTTTCTTGCAGCTTGGGTAAGCAAAAAGATAAATCGGAAGGGTTTTGAAGCAAGAAGGTATTATTATGGCATTATAAAGCCAGATATGCAGCAATACAGCCATGACAATTTATGTCCTCTAAATATCTGGCCCATACCTTCTAACTTTATTACAGTTTCAGAGGGATTACACTTCTGGAAATCTTGTGGTGGATCACTAGTTGCAACACAAATAGGGTAAAAATGCACAGGATAGTAAGTAGGGACTCAGAAAAAGGGTCGGGGCAAAACTATTTTTAATGGTTCTGAATTAGTTTTCTACTATATATCATTTCAAACTAGAAAGCGCTGTTGAGGTTTATCTGGCAAAGTCCAATTCCTGGCACTTTGGCCTCAGCTTAAGCAAGGTGGTGGGCAAGGCACAGTGGTCACAGAAAAGTAAGGGATGTGTGAGAGGAATCCTCAGCGCTTCAGAGACATGTATGTCCTTATCCTGCATGGAATACAGAGTTTATTAGTGAAATCTTTAATCAAGGCAACTTGCTGATTAACCATTTAAAAAAACCTAACAACATCAACTTGGTAGCATTGCCAGGACTTTTTGCCCTAAATGAGGCTCTGACAGTTTTTAGCTTGACCTCCTGTTTCCAGTGATTTATAAAAATGGGCTGAAACTTAGCAGATCAAAGTAGTGTCTAAGCTGCTTATCTTTAATTTATAAACTCCTGCCTTCTTTGGGCTTACAGCAGTGCTTTTAATGTTGGGTTGGGGTCTTTTTTGAGGGAGATTTCTCTGCCACTTGTGATCTTTAAAATGTAGTAAAATTATAATATTTAACTCATGAGCAGCATTTCTTGCTGCTGTCACATTGGATGAAAATATTTCCAACAGTGCCTCTGTTAAAATGACACAAGCATCTTGAAGCGCCAGAATGGTAAAACACCTTTCAGGGAACAGATCCAACACAGACACCCTCTGAGCTGGATCAGATCCATTTTCATTTAAATTTGACATAAATAGCTGAATGCTCAAAAGGAACACACTCTAGAGAGATTACCACAAAACTAAAATTGGAATAAGACTGGGTGGATTTTAAAACAAAACTTCTCTGGTGGGAAAACAAGCCTGTGCTAAACTGAATATAGGCTCAAGGCAGCCTGAACCTCTGAGATGCCCCAGAGTGACTCCAACCTTCCTATAGCTCCAGTGCTGGTTTCCCTTCATCCCGTGACAGTCATAGAGTGTGACAGGGCTACTGTGCGAAATGGCGTCGAAGCAGAACTTCCTGGTGTGAAGTGGCTCCCCGGGGCGGATGTCTTCTCTCCAACCAAAGGTGAAGAGCTAGAAAAACAATCAGGCAATATAATGATATATTACTAGTGAAAAACATTTAAAACCACACACAAAGCTTGATGCATGTTTCCCTAGTCTGCATATCCCAGCTGCTGGTTAAACGAGATCCTGTCTGTGTATGATTCAGTGATGCCAACTGCCTTAATTAAAGTGCATCAGCGGTGATGTGGAATATACCCCAGGAAGGCACAATCCCTATGGCAGGGAAGAAAACAATCTGGTGACACAGCACTGTGGAGAGAAGAGGGGATATGCTGTATCAAAGCTTTTAGCTACCCCAGTTAAAGCAGCACTTGTATGCACTAGGACTACAGCTACCTAGCACTCAGAAAGCCTCTGCTAGTGATGTTCCTCTAGCTCTCATTTGGGTCTGATGAAGCTACCTAGAGAGATCTTCCCATTATAGCATCTTTCCCATGTTTAATGAACAGTTTCCTTCTGTTTATATGGGACACTGTTAGCATATCCTCTCTCGACTGTCTTTTTTCCCCGCAAACAACACACGTTAAATGATCTTCATCTTTCTCCTGTGAAACCTGTAAGCTACAGGCAGCTTGTTAAAGCCCTTTTTCTTGCTGCCTGAGAGGAATCGTGGAGGCCTACAGTTAATAGAGGAATCTTTCTCAATCAGACACCAGCTGTCTGAAATGATGCTGTGACACTGCAGCCTTTCAATCATCAGATGAAGGTGACAGGTCTGACAGCACCAAATTTAAAGATGCAGAGTGCGTTTTCCTTTCCCTTGCAGAAAACAGCTTGCAGGTTGTAAATTGCTGCCTAGAAGCTCTGCTGAGAGCTGTGAGGGTTTTTTTTTTTCCCTTTTTATTTTGGTGTCAGGGCTATTCTTCGGCTTTCGCCATGACTTTTGATCTTCCATAGTATAAACGGAAACATAACACTGAGAAAGTGAAGCTCCCTTTAAACAAGCGAAGTCTGCTAGCGGAAACTGCTTAGCTGTGATGGTTCACGTGGAACTGCACTCGGGATCGTCACCCGGAGAAGCAGCTCCCCATACTGTGCTCAGACTGCCTCCAGCACTGCAGCTACCTCATCTCAGGGTCGTTTCGGTCCTAGCACCCTGCTTCCTGCAGTGTGTACATTCCCTGACAGAACCAGTATCTACAAATCCAGACTGAAGCTTGGTGTCATATTGGTCTGATCCTGAATACTTCTGTTGCATTTCCCAGATTTTAACCCTTTCATTATGATAGCTATCTTCTTTCCATGATCTTCATGAAAGATACAGCTTTTAAAAATACTAATCTTCAATGCTGTACCATCCTCCAAATGCCACATTTGAGAGGCGCTACTGTTTCCCTCAGCCTGTGGGCACAAAATACAAGCATATATCTGAATATTTGCCTTTTTTCGTGTGTGTCTCACTGTAAGCCCTTGTTCTCTCGGTTAGCTGCTGTCACTCCCGATTTAATTCTGTATTATAGGTTTTCTAGACAGCGTTTTCTCAGTCTGCCCCCGTGTCCTGCTTATTTCTTCTTTCCCCCAGAGTGCATTTTTCATTTATCTGCAGTAAAATGCAGTGGACAGCTTTAACTTTATTTTCAAACCAATTCCTGCTTTTTAAAAGGTTAAGCCTTTTTCCATTCTTCTTCATGTTTCTTGGAAGCAGCATCATGGATTCCCTACAAAGATAACATATTTCACAAGCAAACTCAGAAGTAAGATTTGGTACAGAAAAAAGCTACACTGCTGCTTCTTTAGAGAAAGAGAAGCCTGATATGATTTTCCTATAAGGAAAAAACAACAAAAGCCATTTCCTTTCTCTTACCCTTTACCTTTCTACAGCTAAGTAATAAACCTAGAGCTCAAAGCGATGAATAACAAATACCCACAGCAATGGCATGGAACAGTGGTTCTGCGATATTCTCACTCTCATCACTACTACAAGAGAAAGATCCTCTTGCAGGACCTTCCTCATCTTTCCCAGTAGGTGGCTCTCCAAATTTCTCATTCTGTGCATGA
>NW_008825428.1:6675469-6678890 GCF_000699105.1 Pygoscelis adeliae
GCCCTCTGGGCCTTGGCCTGAGGACTACTACCCCACTGAATGCATCGGTACACCTGAAAGAGCTCAAGCTAGCTTTTAAATCAGATCATACTGATCCAGGGTATCCCTTTGCCCTTTCCACTCCTGTGTGGTTTCTGAAGACCGCCTGTGCCATGTCCTGTTTGAAAGTCAAGACATGGTAACAGATAGGGGTTTTTTATTCCCTTCCACTGAAAACCAGGATCTGTGTAATACTAGATCGCAATGTTTAGACTAGCACAGATTCTTCTTCCTCTTTCTTAGCTTCCTGTTTTGTAAACCAGTTTCATTTTAAAATCAACAAGTACGTCTTCTCCCTAGTGACACTATTATAAAATCAACCTTGTTGGGGCAGAAACACAGTTTTAGGACTAGGAGGGAGAAGAGAAAAAATTTGATCAGAAAAAAGGTTATACTTCTCTATACACCCAATTAATATTAAAATCTTGTACTTACAGATAAAATTTGAAGGCCTATGATCCTTCCAGTCTCACCATTCTATGCTATCCTCCATTATACAGCAAATTCTCTCTAGTTAATGCTAAATCTGGCTGATATAAAAATTATCTTTCCCCTGCATAACGTGCGACAATGCTACATGTTATTAGCTGAAGTCTTGAGTACATAATGCTCCGCTTTGCCACCACCTGTCACTTCGGATTTTGTTGTTCCTTTAACCTAAGCATACCCTTCATTCATTCCTGCCTGCTTGTTGATTTGAAACAAGGCTGCACCTAAATTTCCAGACGCATTATTAACAAACAGCAGGCTGTCTCTTCACCTTCTGTCTGCGGGGCTGCTGTTCACTGCTCCCTGCTGGACCCAAGAAACCCTCTGTCCTGGCTCGGCGGATGCTCAGTCTCCTCCACCTTCTCTCATACCACAGAGCCCGTAAAACATGGCCCCATCCTCTGCATTTGCAACCAAGCAACCCCTCGGCCCTTATGCTTTAGCTTTTCATGCAGCCTAGCCCTGTCACGCAGTAACTGGGGAAAATACAGCTTGTCAGCTTCGTTTATAATTGGCACAGGGCCTGAAAAATGATTGCCTCATACAGCCGTTGGCTTGGGACTATCTATAGGACAAAGGCCCTTTTGATACCATTAATGCTTTCCAGTCTGACAACGTTGTTTAGCTACTCGCTGCCTGGCTGGGGTCTGTCAGCTGGTATTGTGCTTTGACTACGGTGTTAGATTTGAGCAGACAACATGTGCCCCGCACAAAGAGGAAACGCCATGTGTCAGAACTGGGCTCTGACTTGAACTATACCTCCAAGTAGAGAAGAAAGAGCTGGGCAGGCTGTATGGCTACTTGTTGGGCCGTGTTAGAGACGATGCCTGTCCACCTACTCCCTGGCCAGGCTGGGGGACTTGAGAAGAGAGAGCGATGCCTGTCATTTTCCTTTGCTACTGGTTATCAGCCCAGCGGAGCCCCACTTTCCCCTGAAGCCAGAAGTTAGCTCTGGGAAGACAGAGGTGGAAGAATGCCGCGCCATGCCATCCTCCTGCTCCTTTCCTTCCCCTCTGTTGTTTAATTCTGGGGAAGTTTCCAGAAACCACAGCGACACTCATCCTCGCTTCCCACCCTTCTCCTGTTCACCAGAAAGCCTGCGAGTGCCCCACAGACCTTTTGTCTGCTGTTTGCCCAGTGGGGCTTGTACAGCCCTGGTGTGGAAGGTCTCCTCCTTCTCCTGGGGGCTGCTAAAGGGCTGCACCCCCCTGCACAGCTGCTGAGACTGTCCGCTTTTAATTCCCGACCTTGTAATGTGACATGAATCAAGTGGCACAGAGGATCGTATCTCTGTCTAGAGTCAGCACTGACACATGCTGCACTGATCACATCAAGCTACTATACTTTGCCACTGAACTCTCTGTAAATTTATGCCAGAAGTTACAAGACCAGCTCAGTGTCAATCCATGCTATTTGAAACATGATATTAAAATGCTTGATATTTTCATTAATACTGCTAGTTTCTACTGGCAGTAGAAACTACTAGAAATCATATAGGCAACAAACTCAAGATACAAGCAATAAAGAGGAACTCTCTGAGGGTTGGTCAGGTGTTTGGCAGTTGTTCCCAAACACTCCTGAACAAAGTTAATCTTCATAGCTTACTGTGGTGCAAGTGGAAGATCATATCTGTTCTCCTCGGGAGATGTTTCATTAGACTGTGGTCTTACACGCACTACAGGTAACGTTCCTGACCGTTTGGGAGCCTTTGGGATTGAGTACGGAGAGCTAGTCAAGAAATTTCCATCAAAATATACCAACCTAAAACACGCTTTTGGGGGAATTTTTTCACTTCTATCAACTGTCACCAACACAGAGAGATTTTGCTTGCCAAGTTGGAACTTGAGATTTTGCCCTGCAGGTTGCTGGAAGGGGTTGCAGGGCACGGAGGTGTTGGCTATGGCTGGAGTAGTGGAAGCCCAGGTGCTAACACAGTGCACACAGTCCCTCCACTGTGAGCTGAGGGAAACTTCAGGAAAAAGGGGGAAAAGGATGCTATCTTGTTTCTGAAAGAAATCCCCCAAGCCCTGCATCACCAAAATGTTTTGACCTTCTAAAATTAAGAGTTTTCAGAATTTATTTTCTAGAGGATATACTGTAATTTCCTATGAGATAGAAATTCTGAGTTTTAGCCAGGTCTACTACCTCGTTCGCTTCATCTTTTAGTTTATAAGTTTCTGTAATTCTTTCCTTTCTTTCTCAACTGGTATCTTTAAAATCTGTAGCTTGCATAAACTCACCCTTGAAATCTATCAGCCAGATGAACGTGTCTCCTACCAGGAGTCTGAATACTTGAGTAAAATTAGTTTCTCTTTGTTTCTAAACTAATCCAGAAACCAATAGGATATTACCACTACTAAAATTATGCAAATAAAAAGTTGTCCTGCAATACAGTAGTAGATGTTATGCCAGGTCTTTATCTGGTAAGGTAAGACACAAAAATCATCTTTCTTCTAAAACGTCTATTTTCTAGTTTTAGAAAATAAAGTTCCTTTCTAGGAGAAAGTTTGCTTATATTTATTTCCTCATTATAACAAATTCCATTATATTTTTATGTATGTTATTTATATCTATAAATACATTATGATTTTATTTATTTATTGCCCTAATTGTCCTCTGAAGATTCTTTACCACTTCTCGCACGACTTCTAGGATTTTGATTGACGAGCGGATAAACTATCGGTAACCGCGTTCCTGCCAGTGGGAAGAACCACCTTCGAACGCAGTGCTCCCTCCTGGGGAAGAAACCCGCACAAAAAACCCCAACAGACGAGGCTGACCGAAAAGACCCCCCCGAGGCTGCTTCGGGGGTCGGGCGGCGCAAGCGCCGCCCGTTCCCGAGGCCGCCTTCGGGCCGACGTGCGTTCCGCCGGTCCGGCGCTGCCCTCTGCTG
>NW_008825428.1:6678943-6684535 GCF_000699105.1 Pygoscelis adeliae
CGGGCATCACCCCCGCCCCTCCTCGGCAGCCCTGAGAGGTCACCGAACTGGTCAGCCAGCTGGATGAAATGGCTTGGCTTGGGTCTTGGCTGACCCTTCCCGATGCAACCGTAGCGCTCCGGTGGGAGCGGTGTCCCTGCAGGGAGAAGGTATGCGCTGTTCCGCACCCGCCCGGCGGAAACAATTCATGCTGTCTGTCCCTGGAGCGCTCGTCAAGCGCGGCTACGCTTGAGGCTTCCTAGTTCTGGTTCTGCGCTCTGAGGAGCTGGTCGGCTGAACTTCTTTCGTGCTAACTTAACCCTATTTATTTTAATGAAGTCACTTTTCATTGTTACTATAGAATGAGACCTTTACATCGAGTCTGATCCCCAACGTCGCAATGCATCGGAGTGCACTGAAACACAGATTCCTCCCCATCCTTCTCCCTTTGCGTCCCTTCCCCTTCCTCACAGGCACTTACTCTTTCAAAGGATATTTCAAGTCTCCCTTTTCCCTGCTTTCCCTGCTAAATTTTTTTCTTCTCTCACCTTTTCATCCAGTTTTCTTCCCTCCTTTCTCTCATCTCTGGCAGCCTCAGGACTCACTCCCTTCTTGAGGAGGGTTTGGAGCTCTTCAGGTTTGCAGATTTTAAAGCCAGAGAGCACTGTGATGATCTAGTCTGGACCATACAACTTCCTTCAATTAATTGCTTGAAGTACTGGATGTCTTTCGTAAACAAAACGGGATTATATTTATCTAGTCTTGGCATCCTATCGCTGTGCTACATCTTTGGTAGCTACGTGAAGAAGCCTTCTTTCAGCAACTTTCTTTTTCCCATGTTGGCACTTACCTAAATTGCGATCATCCTTCAGCTTCTCCGTTTCATTCGCTTGCACCTCTCCCCCTGCATTTCTCAGTATCCTCAGAGAATGATTTCTTGACCTCAGCACTTCAAATACACCTCAGAACTCCTCTCTCATGAGCTTTTAAGCTTTTACAAAGTGCCATGTGTGACTACCAGGTCAATTTTTCTCCTCAGCATTGGGAAGTTTTTCTAATCTGGGACCTTGCCCTGTGAAAGGCACGTTCACTAAAATTGTTAATAAATGGTTAGGTTGTACTTTTCATCTGGATTCTCTTTGCTCACTCTGGCCAGACCCACAGCCTGTGGGTTGTGATCCCTTTCCTAAGGCACTCACAGCCACAATGAGTACAAATCAGAGCTCTTCTCCTCCGTACTCCTGAAAGGTAATGTTTTTCTACCTAATCAGCCTAGATAAAAGCTTTTTTTGAGTCTTTATCATCCCTTGTCTTTGTGAAACTCTTCCTTTCTAGCTTTTACCCATTTATCTCGCTTATATCTCATATTAATTTAAAATATAACCGTTTATTGAGCTTATTGAGATGAAAGCAGACAACCACTGGAGCTTTACAAGCCCAGGTACTATATTTAAAATATTTTCCAGTAACTGAACCAAAATCAACATGTTTTCATGACACAGCGGGGGAGAAAGGGGCACCCAAAAGCTCTTTGGGCATTGCAATTCCTTTGGGAGATTAAGAAGACTATACAGCCCAGGTGGTGGTTGGAATTTCTGAGGTTATGTTAAAGAGCACTTTGTAAAAGCCATTAAGGTCAGCAATCATTCACAAATTATTTCTACACCCTGCTTTGCCTTAGGAAAAGGAGCAGCCCTCAGAGAAATGTTTGGAAACTGGAAAAGAGAAGCAACAATTTTACACTGCATTTCTCTTTCCACCGATAAAATACCTGTTCGTGTGACCACGTCCGTTCTGAGCCGTCCTTCACACAGATGTCTAGCCTCAGCTCAGTCCCTGTGGCTCCGTGTTTACTGTCCACACAGAGGTTGGCTGCCACGTTTCGGATCTGCAAAACCAAGCAGCAACATTTCACGTTAAACCAGGCTGTGGAATAGAGCTTCCAACATCACGGGGGTGAGGAGTTTAGCTCTCTTAGTTAGAAACTGAAGGGCTTGAGACTGACCATTAGTTATATAAAACTGGTGGAACTTACTTTTTACAGGGTAGAGAGCCGCATCCTGGAACGAACTATTCTTTTTGCGAACAGCTTTAGAAGCAGCAAAGTTTGAAATATTCTGCTTAATTATGAAAAGTAGGTCTGTATGGAAGATTTTCATGCAAAGAAACTGAGGGAAAAAAGTCTGAGAAGTTCAAAACTTGGTCTGACTGCTTCTTCCCTCCTACCAGGGCAAGAGAGATCAACTGTATTAAGAGGAAATTATTTCTGTATGAGTCTCTCACGGGCTTTGGAGCAATATTTCTTGAAAACTCAGGCACGCTCTATTCCAATGTTTGTTCTTACTTTGACACAATGACACTGTTGTAGAGAAGGTCACACACTAGGGCTCAAAGTGCATAAAACTGAGAAGTACTTAACAAATTTGTACTGAAACTGTGCTTACCCATGGAGGTTTCTTGTGCTGCCTGCATGCCTTCTGCAAACACTCCACACTGTAACTTATTCTTAAAAGGACAATCTCATTTTTGAGACTGAAGCAACTGAGTAATAATTAATCTGTGACTATCAGTTATACCAGTTATGTACCACTGCTACCATGTATATTTATCTGGAAGACTGGACTGAAAAGGAGTCCAGTCCTTTTGCCCACTGCCACCAAAAAGAGGAAAACCCCAAATTTATTTTGCAAATACATGCACATTTCTCCTTGAGTACCTTAGTTGGGCCATTTAAAAATCCTTTAGACACATCCAGAATGAGGAGGATTTCTTAAAAAACTTCCCCTGTCAATGACATACACAGAAACTACATAACCGAAGTCTGTGTACATGCATGGAGATGCGCACAAATTCTCTGTGTGTAATATATAGAAAGCAGGTGCACATTTTGACATTCTGGCCACTACTTTGATCCTCATTTAAAGAAAAGAAAAGGTAGATGCTGAATGGAGATACAGTCGAGTTGACATTTGTATTTTTCCGTGGGAAATATTTTAGAAGTCACTGTTGTTGCCATATTACATTAGACAAATGTAAACATTGTCACTCTTAAATACTGCATACCTCACACACAAAAACAAGGGATGGAAAACTTCCCAGCACAGCACAAAACACCGCAAGGAGGGGCAATCCTCATGCTTGTAAGGCACATGGGAGAGCTACTCTGCTCTTTTTCTCCTTCTGGAGGACTGGAATCGAGTCTATTCACCGTGTTCTAAGAAAGATTTAGACAGATGGGAAAGCAACAGGAACTGGAGAAAATGTAAAAAAACGTCACCTTGAGGAAAGGTTTTAGGAGCTGCATTTGCTTAGCCAAGAAAAGAGCAGCTTGGGCAATGATGGGAGCATCAGTTTGAGCGGTTGGCTCCAAGAACCTTTGAGCCTTCACCAGCGCTCAGAGAAGTATTCTTCTAAAACTTGGACAAGCCCAGTTCCAGGCTATTTTTCTTATTTCGATACAATAAAAATTGCTATAGATGAGGTAAAACACTAGCATTTCATACACACAACCAGATGCAGAAACCCAGCACTGAGCCCCACGGTACAAAGGGTCACGTTAACTGAAAAAAAGGATGAAAGGTAATTAGTTCTCAACAACCCTGCCTTCATTTTCGTATCACCCAGCAAAAGACACAGGAAAGAATAATGAGGGGAATAGATTTTAATTGTGTATTTTTAAAGTTTCATGTGAAATACCTACTCCAAGTATAATTTTTTTGAGAGCGTTCAATCAATTCTCAGTGCACTTAAATTTTCACTGTATTAATAAAGATTACTGGCCTAATAAAAAATTAAATGATACATCAGTTCTGCTCTTAGCGCATGTGAGCCAATTAAAATGGAGCTGCTAACAATCACCATTAATAATTGGGGTGTATTTATGTGATTCAGAATTGTAAAATGACAGTGATACACTCCACATCCAATGAATGCTTATTGGATTGAAGGGCTTGCATAATTTTGTCTCGATGGCATCGCTCCCTGTTCTCAGTCATTTGGACTATGTGGTAAATTTGTTCTAGGCATTTCTGGGAAAGGTTTGAGCTGAAGCTACATTTAGTTCCTTCACTGCTGGGAAGTGCCTCCCCTGTTCATTTCCTCTCCTCTTCCCTCTGCTCCTGAAAGGGTTCCTTGAGGTAGAGTTTCCTCTGGTTTGTTGCAGCTTACATGTTAGCTCATCCTTTCTTTTTGTTTTATCCTTCCTTTCAACTGCAGAGGGGTCGTGGTTTGCTTTTCATTTTCTTTTTGTAATACAGGCATTTCAGTCAAGTCTGTGCTTTTGTTTTCTGGCGTTTCTGTGTGGCCTTGGCAGTTGCTAGAAATTGAACTGAGCCATCACGCTGCTGCCAGAGCCATGGGGAATGTTCTGCCGAGCACCAGCACCACATGGCCTGCAAATCCCCTAAGATGCTTTCATGGAAGAAGGAAGGAAAGCAGAAGCACAGCAAGGAGAGTCTTTTTTCTCATTTGTGCATCAATATGCATTTGATCTGCCTTGTCTCCAGGCACTCACACAATGGATTTTGAATTTTTAAGGTTATGAGTTACAACTAACAAAGAAATAGATAGGACTCCTAATACGCTCACATTTTCAACATTTCTATTTGTGCAATTGTAGAGACTGGGGATGAACAGGAGACAGATTTTATCACCCATGCAGGTAGGGCATTGAGTTGCTACATACAATGCTTATTTGCTCAACCTTATATAATGTAATTTGTACACACAGATAAGTGTATGCGAAAAGCATGCTTTCGAGGAGTCTGTATGGACTAACCAGGATGGTTAGCAGTGATCTTAAAGGCTGGTTTAGAATCAAAGAAATTCCAAAAAAGGCATGGGACACTATATGTAAGTCATTATGCATATTTAATTATTGAAATGCCATCCTAACATGTGTTGGGACATAGATACCAAGACTATGAATCATAGAATCACAGAATCATAGTATCATTTGGGTTGGAAGGGACCTCTAAAGGTCATCTAGTCCACCCCCCCTGCCACAGGCAGGGACATCTTCAACTAGATCAGGTTGCTCAGAGCCCCGTCCAACCTCACCTTGAATGTTTCCAGGGATGGGGCATCCACCACCTCTCTGGGCAACCTCTTCCAGTGCTTCACCACCCTCAGCATAAAAAATTGCTTCCTTAGATCTAGTCTAAATCTACCCCCCTTTAGTTTGAAGCCATTCCCCCTTGTCCTGTCGCAACAGGCCCTGCTAAAAAGTTTGCTGCCATCTTTTTTATAAGCCCCCTTTAAGTACTGAAAGTCCTCAATAAGGTCTCCCCAAAGTCTCCTCTTCTCCAGGCGGAACAACCCCAACTCTCTCAGCCTTTCTTCACAGGAGAGGTGTCCATCCCCCTGATCATTTTCGTGGCCCTCTTCTGGACCCACTCCAACAGGTCCGTGTCTTTCTTCTGCTGAGGGCTCCAGAGCTGGACGCAGTACTGCAGGTGGGGTCTCACTGGAGCAGAGTAGAGGGGCAGAATCACCTCCCTCGACCTGCTGGCCACGCTTCTTTTGATGCAGCCCAGGATACGGTTGGCCTCCTGGGCTGCGAGCGCACATTGCTGGCTCACGTCCAGCTTTTCATCCACCAGTACCCCCAAGTCC
>NW_008825428.1:6686095-6704983 GCF_000699105.1 Pygoscelis adeliae
CCCTAAGGCTCTTGAACTCCACCATTTCGTGGTCACTGCAGCCCACGCTGCCCTTGAGCTTCACATTCCCCACCAGCCCCTCCTTGTTGGTGAGAACAAGGTCCAGCATAGCATCTCTCCTCGTTGGCTCCTCTACCACTTGGAGAAGGAAGTTATCATCGACAGAAGGAAGCTACCTTTGACTGGGCCCTGTAGTCCTTACAGGGAGCAGATGAGGCATAAAAGCACAGAGAATACAAACTCTAAGGGGTCTGTTTTCTCCCTCTTCTACACTGGAGGTGTCCAAGCAAGGATGTACAGGCTTCTCAGTGCTGCACTGGTGCTTGGGAACAAAGACGTGTCAGCTGAGTGGGACTTGTGCTGTTGTGGCAGCTAACTTCTGTGCTTTAAATGAGGCAGCAAGCTGTAACGAGAAATCACTGGGTAAGCCTAGATACAGTAATCCTTGGGTATTACGAAAAGCAGTTAACTTACGTTAAAGCTTGCTTTCTCTAAGTTAGCCAGCCCGTGTTAAAAAGACTTTTCTCCAGAGTAGGCCAGGCCTTGAGAAAGAAGTAGCTTCGCTTGCTGGCAGGGCGATGGGGAAAGAGGAATGTGATGTAAAATAGGAGCTGGAACACGGGAGGACAGAAGGCCTGAAAGCCTAGACCTTAGGTTTGAAGAAGACACTGTTACCTCTTGACATTTGAAGCTGCTGATTTGATAGACAGGTGTTCAAGGAAAAAAAAAAAGAAGAGATTTTTGGACACCTATCAAGAAAGGAAAAAAAAAGAAAAAAAAAAAATTCAGGGGTTCCCAAACAGTGTTTACATATTGCAGAATATATGGACTCCCAGATAACTTGACCTCTGGCTAAATTAATGTTGGAGTTTTGCAGAAAGCCAGCAGTTATATGATTTAATAAGCTCTCCATGGGAGAGGCAGATTAAGACGGTCTAGCACTGCACTCTCAAAAACATCGTATTTGCCATTAGTACACAAGCATGGTATGGAAACTGGAAAGCAATAGATGTGTTGATTACCATGATAATCTTCTTGTCAGAAGATTACAGTCTTCTGAGGAAAACGAAGGGTTGCAGGCCATTGATACTGCCTGCTAGGATTAATTTTGAGATTTTTGAACATTGTGGTGGTAGCTGTGTAATGACACACTTGCATGCTCCACATTAAATGAAGAAAAAACCAAGACAACATTCCTCCACACCCCTACACTTTAAAGCAAAGTGAATTTCCCCCTTCCTTTTAAGGGAATGCATTTTAGGCTGAAAAAGAAATTACAGAGGGAAATTAAAGCTTCCCAGGGTCCAGCGGTTATATTGACCAATTTTCTTTGATAATTCTAAAACTCTACAACTTTGTTCACAAGCAAATATGAGTTCCTGCAAGATTTGCTGTTGAGGTAGTGGGTGATGTCCTGGCTCCAGCAGCCTTGCCCTGCCTCCACCAGAGCCAGGCTGTCACCCAGGGTCACTTCAGCCTTCCTGGAGGCAGAGGGGGGCAAGTCAGAGAGGGAGAGGCACACCCAGGGGTCCTGGGAGCTACCCTGCATGCTCATCAGGGCACAAAACTCTCTGCACCAAAAGCAGAAAGTGGGAAAACATAGCAATCTAAAGTCAGCTTTATGTTCAATATGGTCATCTGTTAGAACGATGAATGTGGAGATGGTGCTGAGACGACCCTTAGGGTGCCCCAACAGAGTGACAAGAGAAGCATCTTGGTGCTATCAGTTTATATAATACTTTACATACATCTGATTTAATGCCTCAAATAAGAAAGTGGCTGTAGCTCTCAGAAGACATTTGCAATGTTCATTTATGTTGCTTTTTTTGTTTGAGCAGCACTTAAAGCCAGTTTTAATGCACTGCTTACATTCTCAGGTAACCCTAGGGCCATCAACGTTTACAGATCAAATATGGAAAAATGAGCCACCTTTCCTGTCAACTGATACATAGTAATTTAAAAAGTATTTATCCTTTGTGTGAGCCATAAAAAGGAAAGGTTGAAGTTGAAAGAAGTCAAGCACAGCCAAACCTCACTGAAGAAACAGGAGACTGTTGTTCAGTGCGACACTGACCCCGATGAGAGAATTTGAACAGCCCAGCTGTGCAGCACTTGGTCTGTGCAGGGTGGGGAATAGCTGGTTATATTGCTTTTGTACAACAGCTGTGAGACACTTGGTGGGCTGAGATTGACTCATTAAGGGTATGAGGATGACACTTTAAAAAAAGAAAGTAATCAAAAGAAAGGTTAGTGAGTTCTTAGGCTTTAATCCTTTTTCAGATGTGCTACTTGACTTAACTTCATGGGTGACATTTTCATGTCAGTGCTGTAAAACAATTCTGTAAAATCCATGAGTTTGGGACTGAGAAAGGAGTATTTTCAGGACCTACAGCTTAGCACTGCTGCAGTGACTGAGAGACTTGTTGTGTATTAAATCATTGAATAACAAGTTCATGTATCAGCAAATGAAACCAAGCTTAAATATTTCCCTTTTGACTGAGTAAAACAATTTTTTTTTTCGTTATCACCCTGACTATAGGACTCATGAAGTCTAAAACAAATGACAATGGCTGACATTATATGATTGATTTACTGTAAAATGTGTTTTCAAAGATATTGTTGGAAGCTGTGATATCCGCACAATATATTCATGCTGGATCACAGCTTGTAGATTCATGAGTACTTCCTAAGTAAACATTTCCAAATCTCACCTAATGCAGCTATTGTTTTAACTTCCTTCAACAGGATTTCAAATACACGTTACAAATAAATTATTCTGTCTTAGAAAGAGAATGGAATGGGTATTACTGTTTTTCAACTGGTAGCGTACTTTCCAATACATTCAGAAGGATAAGAACAAAACCTAATTGAAAACTTTCCTTTTTTGCACAGTGGGAGAGGAAAGAGGACAGTTATCTCATCCAGACACAGAACTGACAGTCTCATTAACGTTAACCTGTCTGGATTCGCTGTTACATTGCTTTACTGCACATATGTCACATGCTACAAGGCAGAACAGAATATCAAGGGAATGTACACCCTGCCAGCTACAAAGGACAAAAGGCACAAACAAGCAGAAGAGATAAGGTCATGACAAGTGTAGCGAAGAGTATTGTTTTTTGTTTTGCAAAAATTTCCTTCTTTTCCATCATGAACAGATTTTGTCAAGAAATGTAAGAGTCAGATTTTAAATAAATGTGTTTGCAAAAAAAGAGGAGTTGTGCAGAGGCTGTTTATGAGATGTCTGCTTTCACACCACATGCTTTTACTAGCTAGATATCAAAATACTGGAGCCAAAAATTGCCTGAGTACCTCATTGTTTATTCTTTCTCAGACTAGCATAAGCAAGCAGATGAAAAGTCTTTCCAAGTGGAAGCAGAGAAGATACTAAATGACAGTCAGTCTTGGCACAGACTTTCGGTTTGTATAATCAGCAAGGTTTCTAGAGCTGCTTGATTCTTACAAAGCAGTAACACACAGTCTGTTTTCCTCTTTCAGCTTCTAATTATGACAGCCATTGACCTTCAAGTTTGTTCAAGTTCCTTGCAAATGCCAACAAATTAATTAAAACTTCACAGGAATGTGACAGTCTCAGGAAAAAATAGAGTAGTAGGGCTGAAACTTCTCTTGCTATTTTAGAGAAAGTATGTTTTAGAGGAAACAGAAAGCCTTCGGTCTTCACTTCTTTCCTAAGAACTCATTAAGTGCTTTTAAGGTACAGATTTGATACCACTACTATGATCTTTGATTTACTTTTAAAGTCTTGCTTTTATGCAAAGAGTGTAGTAATATTGCTGTGACAACAATTAATACCTGAATCACAATCTCTTCCACTTAGACCCTCTGATTGAGTTAAGGATTGTTCAGCTTGGCAGAGAAATTACGTATCCCATGATCACAGTCCTCCAAGGATGCACATGTCTTCATGTGAAAGATGATGAAGGAAGATCATAGCAGCAGTCACAGCACCCCGATCCAGCCTGACTTCTACTGATAAACTCATTACCTCTTGGTATACATTAATCCCATAAAGTGTGGGCAGCAGTATCAAAGATACAAGAACATTAACAACAAAGGAATTAATTATTGCCAAGAAGTAGCAAACAGTAAGACACATATAAATTGAAGTTCCTTTGAACATCTGTAACTGGTAGCTTACAAAGAAGAATTAAGGACTGCTACTACCACAGAAAGTTATTTTTAAAGTTTCACAGTGAGGTAATTTGCTTTTTTAAAAAAGAAATTCTGGAGAATAGCAGAGGCACCTATGTTTAGAAATCCCCTGCATGGTCCAGCCTTGACCACTGGGGATATGCAGGGGTATGAGGGGTCTTACCAAATGTTTTGGTCAAGGTTTCAACTTCATCCTTTGGCTTCAAATATAAAAGATAATTGTCTGAGAGCCCCAACAACATCTCCAGCAAAATCAGAGAAGGCCAGAACTCACAGTACAGATATTCCTATGGTTTTTAAAAAAGTAGCACAATACACTAAAAGAGCAAAGCCTTCTTTATAAATCTTAATGAATTGAGAGGAAAAAGCCCTCTGCATGCCACCTTTCCATGGAGTGAATCCGCTTTAGTTCCTAGAGGTAGAAGGTCACTGCAATTTTTCAGCGCAGCTACGGAAGTAATTTCCTGTCCTTGCACTCTTCGTGTTTTCATTTCTTCTACACCAAACAAACTGTCAAAGCAAGGTGTGCTATGGGTCTGCTCTTCAGAGAGGTCTGAATGCAGAGTATCTTTAATCACGGGTGGAGAGTTCCAGCAGGCTGTTTGCCTGCCCCCTGCTCTGGAGTGATGCTCGGATATTGGCTTCTCTTTGGTGGTCTCTCCCTCCCCTCACCCCTCAAATGAGAAATTGCATTTGTCTGCTACTGGTACTCAGTCATGACAGCACCTACAGAATGCAGACCACAAGCTAAGCAAAACCAGTCTTTTTAAAAGAAAAGTATCCAGGCTTCGCTTGTCACATTTGCAACGTGTGAGCAAAACAGCAAACCTAACTCCACCTACACACAATTGTCCTTGTAAGAACCGGAGGAGGTATATAAGTGGATATGCAAAAAAAAGGTGTTGACTTCAGACCTCCTTTAAGGTGATTGTCAGCATCTAAAATCATCTTGTGACATGCAATAGTGAGTGCTACATACTTTTTTCCACATTCTTGTCCTCATCGTGCATGCATCTTATGGCCAGTACACACAAAGTTGTAAAGAATTATAAGGGACAGCAATAGTTCTAAGACATGACGGTCTCTCGTTTTAATGGCTAGTCCAGGGATTGTTCCAATCACTGTGAGCTCCCTTGATAACACTGCTTATCATAGGAGCTAAATCTAATCTCATAACTTTAACTTCCTGTAATGTAAAATGTTAGACTCCTCACCTCCCCCCAGGCAGCAGGTGGAGGCTCCACAGGAGGGTAATATTTGGGGACATCCCAGGCCACTGCAGCCATGAACCACTTGAAATCTTTACATTTAAGGTGCTTGCGAAGTTCCTTCTGGGCAGAGATATCACCAGTTGAGAGATGTCTGTACTCAGGCCGTCGCTGGTAAATGTACTCTGCAAACTCATCCATCCATGTCTCTGCCACACGCTTCAGGTTCTGTGCGGCAGAAAAAAGCAATCATTAATTTCTTCATGCTTTGAGTGAATGATATTTCTAATGGGGAGAATTACACACAAAAAAATCAATAGTCCACACAACTTTTAAGCTTAGCTGGTCTAATTTCTCAGTCTTAAAACATGGAAGAATACTGGTAAACGTATGCTGTCTTCATTACAGTGTTGAGCAAACACTGTAGAGTATTAAGCACCCTGCTCTCCTGCTGACTCTGTAAGATACGGTCTTCTGACTGTTGAATATCTTAATTTGCTTCATATTCTTTCTGCATCTTCACATGGGTTTTTGATTAATGATGGATGTTGAACAGAAATTTTCCTTCAGCTGCTCACATTGGTACCTATGTTTTTTTCCCTGTTAGTCCAGAACCTACTAATGTGCACGAATGGTTCAAATTATTCCTTCTGATGTATTTCACTTTGCATTTGAAAAGCATCTGAATTTTCAGCTGTCATCATACTGCTTAGTCACCCAGCAATTCCTACCTAAATTTTAGGGTCAGGTCTTACATGCGCATGTATGGGGGCAAACAGCCATGAGCTTGCTCTGCCCCGTCTCACAGCTGGTTTTGCACTACCTTTGGACTGGAAGCTTCGCTGTGCTGGCGTGCTAGTAAGTCTGTGCAAAAGCATAGCACATAACCGTGAAGTGGAGCTGACCTGAAACAATGCAGATCATGCGATAGGTATGGCAACTTGTGGCTTTCTGCACTCATTGTATAGACATATCTAAGACTATTTCCGTTCCATGAAACCTAGTTCTGGCTTATGTCCCACAAAGTTTATTTTTGTTGGCATTTTACAGGAAACAGAATTACCTATTTTGTTGTGTAAGAATTTATTCAAATTATAATTAACTAAATTAGCTGACCCAAATTATAAAATAAAAAAAAAGACTTGTAAGGAAAAATCCTGAATAGATGAGATTGAAGAGATGTATTTTATTGTTATTCAGCGTCATGGAGTCTAAATAGGCTAGAGGCAATTTTTTCTGTATTTTTGTTTGTTTTTAAAATTCCTCCTGCAATTTAATCCACACAAATTTATATGCAGATGTCGTAGTGGAGTACAAGCTTAGTCTATTCTGCATTTCCACAGCTGCCCATAACCTCTTATCCCACCAACAAAGCAACATCTCACTGGATGACATTGAGACACTAGGGTGTTCTTATTGCTTTGTAAAAACAAGATCATCAAGTTTTGTAATATTCTTTTTATAGAACACTAACTGCAAAATGCTGAGATTCGCTCTGTAATAAGCTGGAGGACAATATACATCTGATTATCACCAACATAAGGTAATGCTTCTTCTCAGAACATTCTCTGCATCTAAGTAAGCCTGATTCGTACTCTGATTTGCTTTCAAGATTCATTTGAAAATTCCTTTCCTGAATTCTATTAATCCACACAAACTAAATGTCTCTGAACTAATAAGGCTTATCTGAATACAAAGACAGCAAGATACAGAAAAAACAAAGTACTTTTAGCTGACACTGCAAGATAAGTTTCTATGTGCTTTCTCTCTGTGAAGCAAATATGTTAAAACCTGCAGGGATAAAGCAAGTAAAATTAAAGCAGTATAAGAAACCACAACACTTATATCCCTATTAAAAAATGGCCTGTGCCCCACATAAGGTTGACTTTTGTTGTAATTTCATGAAAACCTAAAGTACTTTACAAGAAATTAGAATTCAAGAATACAGGAACTGGGTAGGACAAAGAAAACCAGAACAAATTCAAGAACAACATCTAAATGACAATCCCACCTTTCTGGCAGAAACCCTGTAACATAGAAATCTCCTGAAAAGTAAAAATACTATGTGATGAGACTTTGTAGATGAGGCCAAAATATGATTAAGCACATTAAACTAAGAAGCCAAAACCATGAAAATAGGTGTGACCTTTCTAGCATATTTTCCACTCATAAATGCTGTACAACTCATTTACTATAATGCAAATGCAGTTTAAGACCATTCTAGAAAATACCATACTATTTCTTGTAATCACTTTACCTGACAGTGCTATTTTCACATTTAAAAACCACACCGTAAAAAGAACCATACAGTAAAAGTACAGTAAAAGAATTCTCTTAGGAAAGAAAAATTCAAAGTAACTCCAGCAAAGACTCACTCCAGCAACATTAAGAGTAGTCTCTGCTGGAGTTTCCTCTTTAGTTATTTGGCTAAGTTGAAAGAACTGCATTCTACTTTAGATAACTATAACAATAAAACAGGAGTCCAACAGAAATCTTGATATTATACCTGGTCACTAGCTCAAAATTCTCATTCACCAGTCAAAACCTTTGTTTTCCAATGAGTCCTTTATCACTGTTTGGGTTTGGGGGGGTGTGTGTGCGTGTGTGTGTAAACCCACGAAAACATTGCATTAAAAAAAAAAAAAGTACAGTTCTTCCCACTATTCCCCAAGTATCAGGCAAGACACTTTAGAGAAATCTATTTAAAACTCTGTTCCCAGTTTTTCCAAGACCATTCTCTCCATCGTATGCTAAAAATCTTTAGCCAGATCCTGTAATGAGCCTACATATTAACATGTTTATACATTGCTATCATAACCTGAACCCATATGAGGCAGCCCTTTGAATTTCAATAGGTTCCCTTTGAAAAATATAAACTCTTGATTTGCTAGCTCTAAATCTCGAGACTGTTGATGAACGTGCCTGCAAGGAACTCTGTGTCCTGGAGTAGTAGGAAGCTCTTTCTCAAGTTGCCAGTTGCCAGGAAGCAAGCACTCAGCATCCAAACATTTTAGTTTTAACGAGGTTTGTTGACTTCAGTTAGCATGGGTTTCTTATCCTTATTATCACTATGCAAGGTCAGTAATCACCACACTTCCTTTTAACGTAACTGTGTACAGACTAGTAGTGAAACTTCAAACTGCAGTTAATCCTCATACTGAATTGAATGCAGTCAGGTAAAGCTGCTGTCCTGAAAGCTAGTCTGGTGCAACCTTGCACAACAAAGGCAAACATCATTTACATTCCTATTTAGAACATGCTAACTTAGCATGTTCCTGGAGCAAAAATACAGGCTGTCCAAGATGAGATAAGTGAGCTCTCGTAAGCTGAAGATCCCCGCTCTATGGCTGTCTAACTGCATGAAAAGTTGCCCTATGTGAAGAACCTCCTAGGAACATAACTCTTCTCTGCAAATTTTGTCACTGAACTGCTGCTCTTTTACTCACTACAACAGAAAGGAAGAGGAGCACAACCAAAATGAGAGTGCTCATCTCTGAATGCTTTAAGGCCTACTGATCAAGTGACTTACTGTAAGGTAAGGATGCGATTGCAAGTCCTTACGAGTCTCCCAGAGTTGCCCTTCCCACAATCTGGGTGAATGTCTGACATGGTGGAGAAAGGAGGACGGTCACTTCCTCCCTGCCTGAGTCTTAGGCCAGGCTAGACACAATCTGAGCATGCCAACATATTAAGCCTTGCTAGTGGGAATGGTTATGAATAGCTTGACACAGTCTAGCTGTAAAATAGGTGCTACGCAGTTCGACTTTGTTAGGACTTTACTGCGTGTGTGTGTATACTGCCGCAGAATTTACAGGTCAAAGGACTTTAAGAGCCTGCCAGATTAGGTGGCATTTTGTGAATGTCTTATAGCATCATTTAAGCACTCCAGTCTCACAGTGAAGCTAAACTACAAAGAATTTAGAACAAACAAAATAAGAGTTAAGATTTGAATCTTCTTGATTTCTGTCCCTGTTACTCTGCATAATCTTCTAAAAAAACCTCCTTTAAATGCCAGTTTCTCAAATAGCATCAAACAGCTTTATCAATAAGGAGAAACGCTTTTGGGCTATCTTTGTGGTAGATCACACTTGTTTGGATTCTTTTACTTCAATCTGAACACCTCATCTAAACGCACATGGAAAGGAAAAATTAAATGTTTCTACAGCTGAAAACTGCTGTGGCTTAGCTTGGTTTCAAATTCATTGCAAGGTTACTGAAGTCCAGATTGGTTATGCTGGTCTTTTAACAGAAAAAAAGGATAAATAAAAATAGGAACAATTTAACGAAGATCAATTCCATATTAATCAGTTACATGAATTGACACACAGTGTAAGGAAGTCACAGGGACCCTAAAAGGACATCTGAGGAGTTTCTCAGGACCTATCCATGACAGACCAATGATGATTTGTTCTCTCGTCATTTTCAGCGAAAAATTTCTGTACGAGAATAAATAAGGCCCAATGATATTTCGGTAGATGCATATTTCTATATGTCAGGTTGTGACAGTTGTCACCAAGAAGCTGTGAGTTGCATATGAAAGTGATGGCAACCACAGTAAGACTGACTCGTCAGCTGTCACCAGTTGCCCATGTATGCATTCTTGATATAATTAAGTTTTGTGTCACTGTTACAATTTTACTTTCTGGTAAATCCTTTATCATTGGGCTTACATTTGGACAAGTTTTCTTTAAGTTTGTTTGAACTCACACATTTAAGACTGCGACTTTGTTTTGTATTTTCACTCAGCAATAGTCTACCAGACAGTAAGTTACAATGTCACTGATACCTGGACTTCAATAAAGGAGTCTAAATCAACTCGACTGGAGAAAGACAGAGATAAATGAGGACTTCTCCACTTGAAAAAAAGAAATTTTTCATGGACCATTTTGTCCCTTTCACTTTCTTCAGTGAGTGGGGAAGATACATCTCTCTGATCAAATGACTGTCCCTTCTTTTTAAGTGTGTAAGATCATCTGTCATTTTCAAGAGACGTGATATTACTCAAATAAACCCAGTGAAAAGAAAGTAGATGCTGGCCATGAGAATGGAAAAGTAGAGTGAGGCAGGGACAAGTCAAAGGACAGATTCATAAATATTCCCTCTAAGCAAGGTTTAACTAGATTGGTCCCTAATACGAGAGGGGTAGTTCCACATCTCATAACTGTGGCTGGTGTGCTGGCTTGCAATGACAGCACTGATAAGAGAGCTACCTAGCTGCACGCTAGTCCACGTTGTGAGCCTGCACAACTCCGCCCTATAGGTGCATCTTTTCCAATTGACATTCTAGATGCAGCAGTTAAACTAATATAAAAATCCAATTTCTGTTTTCAGTTTCTCCAGATGTTCTAAAGTAGATTTTTGTTATCCGGTGGGACTAAAGCAGCACAATGGTTTTATTATTTGTTTCATTTCACCTGCATAACCTGTTTTTTCCGCTTTTGTGCCTACCTCACTGTTTGCATGAAACCAACCCTGACCCCGATCCACAGACTTTACTTTTGTCAATATTAAACTACTACAGGAACATTTGGATCCTGTAACGAGTTCCTGTTGTCCTACATTTAACCTGGACATTTTCCAGGAAGCTGGCTGTCACCAACTGGTGGAGTCTTATTTGTCATGATAGTCATTTCTCTCATCAGCCAGGACATCAAAAATCACTTTCAATTACACCAATCAAATATGAATCACCACAGCACGTCTGAGGCCTGACTGTATTTCAGTTGTGAAATATAAGAGAGGATATGACTGTTTATTTGCTAAAAATAACACAACAGTCTCTGCAACAACTGACACGTTAATCTCTTTTCCTTCCTAGTAAAATTCCAGTGGGGTTATTTTCACTGCACCTACATCATCTTCCTATTTTCAATGTTTTTTATCGTTTGTTTTGTGAAGCACAGTGTTGCTGCTACTTCAAAATGGGTGCCCTGTTTACTTCTGGAAGCAGCTGTATTTCATTTGGCTGGAAATAATATAATATACAGTTTGTTTTACGTAAAATGCATTTAAAAAGCTCATTGAGATCCATCCAGCCAAGACAACTATACTTTATGTTCCTCTGGAATACGGGTAGCATAATGTCACAATAAATCATCACGGAGGAGGAGAACAAAGTATGACTGGAGGAGCCCATCCAACAAGTATGGATTAATATGACAGAGGCAGCAAGGTACAAAATTCCAAAGCACTCACAGGAAGAAAAACAGTACCCTCAATTTCATGCAAAGGTCCTTCCATCAGTGTCGGAATACAAACCATTTCTCATTTCTGTGTATTTCTACAGTGAAAGCACGATAAAACATTTCCTGGACACTAATTACACCTTTGTGATGTTCAGGTCTCAATATCTAAGCTGCCCACATCATTTAAGCCTAAATGGAGGGGCTTCATCCCTTTCCCCTTCTTGCCTAACTCCCTTTTAACTTAGGCAGTGCTAGCATTTGTCAATCTCTCCCCCTCTTGGGTATCTTATTTTGGTCCTTTACACTTAACTGTGTTTAAAACTTAACTGTGTTTCATTCCAGCAAGGGTTTGTATTTGTGTAAAAAACCCCAGCCAAATAGAGAGATGTCTGCAGGCATAAAAGAAATGCTTCTCCATGGAAGACAGTATGCTAACTAGGTGACAAAGCTGGTGGTGTACATAAATAACTCTTGTGAGAGTTAGCACAGCTGGCAGAGAAGCAAGAGACTATTTATTCTCAGCCTGTAGCTTGCAAATACCTCGAACTGAAATTCCGCAGATGTCATCTGAAAATAGCCAGGATTTCTTTCTCTCTATAAAGGTTTACATCTCCACCGCAAAAAAATTTAACATCTACACACTGGAAAAAAGTGAAAAAAAAAGCCAAAAAAACAGCCCACCGACTAAATGCTACATCTTTGCTCAGTGGCTCACTTGAGGCAGGCCTGCCCCCCAGGCCTTGGGGGGCAGGGATGGGCACCATCCCCCGTGTGAGGATGCTGCCTGCCCCCAGCTCTGCGGCTGCAGGTCTCTGCAGGCTGGCTGTAGGGAGCTGCAGAAAGCAGAGTGACAGTGTAACAACACCTCCATGAATTTGTTGATTACTGCCATGCTCACTTGACAGACCCATACTCTGTGGGCACATATAGACCACAGCCCACCTCTGCAGCTAAGCTTGGAAGAAAGTTCAGGGGGTTGATTCCAAACACATTTCTTTAGCCACGTAACTTGGGCTCCAGTGCTAGTCTATTGAACGAATCCTGGAAAGTAGCTACCGCCACTTTGACCTTGTTATTGTCCAGAAACATTTAGTTCTCCATCTTGTTTGTATTCCTTTTGGAGAGTTAAGCTGCCTGCCCTGTTGCATTTATTATCTTAAAAGCAAAACTTCTATTCAGATTGGAGAAAATATAAAAAATTAGCATTTAAAAAAATTACTTTGACTTTCTTGTATTCAAGGATTAGAAGATATTAATTTGAAGTTTTTCTTTGGTAAGTGCTCTGTTTGAGATCTTGCTTTAATTAATTTCAATGATGAATTTATAAATCTATTAAATGAAAAAAGTTAGAAAGGAAACTTGAAAGTTGTACTGTATAATCATCATCGTATATTATAACTATGCTGTTGAAAGAAGGTAGCTCTTGCTTGATTCCTAAATAATTTGCTTACTCTAAGCTGATGTTTCAGCTTCTTACTGTTGACTGCTGAATCATAACCTACTTTGTGCTATAGTCTTTTGTGCTAAAGAGGTGATTGCAAAAGTGCCAGCAGTGCTCCCTTAACAGCATGCCACACCTATCAGTTTGCACTCTGGTCACGAGAAAACATAGCCATTACCTAGCCAATTTTGGTTCTTTAACTTGGCTGGAAACTGAAAAGAAAATGTTCACGTGCTGCTTTAAGAAAACCCCAAGCATTATTTGCAGCTGGAAAAAGAATAAATAAATGGTCATAATATTAAAGGAAGGTCTGTTAAAAATGCAAACATGGCCACAGCACCAGATAGTGTAGCTACAGAAATTTTCTTTCTAGATCCCTTTTGAAGCCACATTGTCCTGGTTTTGGCTCAGACAGAGTTAATTTCCCTCCTAGTAGCTGGTACAATGCTGTGTTTTGGATTTAGCATGAGAACAATGTTCATAACACACTGATGTTTTAGTTGTTGCTAAGCAGTGCTTACACTAAGTTAGGGACTTTTCAGCTTCCCATGCTCTACTGACTGAGAAGGCTGGAGGGGCACAAGAAGCTGGGAGGGATAAACGGGGGAAAGCGGGCTGGGGGGGGGGGGCCGCTGCTCGGGGACTGGCTGGGCATCGGTCGGTGGGTGGTTAGCAATTGTACTGTGCATCACTTGCTTTGTATATTCTTTTATAATAATAATTATTATTATTCTCTTCCTTTGCTGTCCTATTAAACTGTCTTTATCTCAACCCATGGGTTTTACTTCTTTTTTCCGATTCTCTCTCCCACCCCACCGGGGTGGGGGCGGGGAGGGTGAGCGAGCGGCTGGGTGGTACTTAGTTGCTGACTGGGGTTACACCACGACACACACAAAAAGGCTGAGCAAATGGTTCAGGTGGGAATCTGAACCCACCTTTATCAGCTGAATTCCTGAACCCAAACTCTTGCAAGTTCCAATTCAGCGACACTGTGTAATGAGGCAAATGTCATCGTGCTTGTGCCTGCTGGGTCAGAGGATCACTGTGCTCTGGGATCCCACGTCCTGGCGTGCAGGGAGGAATTCAACTTAAAGTTAGGATTCACCACGCTGATGGGTTAGCATCCAAACTTGAACTTCAGTGGGATTGCCCTTCCCTTCACAAACGCCTAATGCTCTAATGTTCTGTAGTTAATGCTAAAATGCTGTGTAAAATACCTGCAAACGAAAAAAATTTCTGTAGATATATTTTGAAATTCTGAGTTCATCTCTGCATATCCTATGGAACAGTGAGCTTTTATTGATAAATTTCTTACGGCTTCTACAGATTCACGAATAGAAAAAAAATCCCCCCCCAATAGGAAAATGAATAAAATAAATAATAAACTGGGATACACCTACAAGAAATATAATATATGCTAATAATATTCTTAAATCTAATTTAATAGGTCACTGGGAAAAATGGCTTAGCTAGAATTGTTAAAAATGAAGCAATAGTCAAGAATACCACAAAGCAACTAAAATAATCCAGTAAAACAATTCAGAAGTTTTTAATAGGGCAAAATCTTGCATAGGACTTTAAGATTTGGGGATTCGCTCTCTATATATGTTTTACCTAAAACAAACAGGCAAAATTCGTTCTTAGTCACTGCAGTTTTGTGCAGAGGTTAACAGGCTTGGAATGAATGAATAATTATGTGGTGCTTCCGCATTATAATGTGGAATCAGTGCTGACATCTGCATGCCCATTAATCTTGCTTTATGTGTAATTACCTGTAAATTGGACACTGACTGCATTTGGCAAGCAGCAACATCTTAAGACATCTCCCAGGAAAAATATTCAGCTTTTTTATCTGCATTTGGTTATCACAGTCTGTTTTATAAAGCTACTACGCATGTTTACAGCTTGCTTTAATTTTGCTCTGTACCACCAGACAGTTACACTGACAGAGCATTTCATATGTGGATGCTTTTCAATTTACGGGGTATGTGTCAGCAAAAAATATGCATTGCAGGTCTCGAGTGACAGATAAGAAGGTAAGAAATATGATAAGAAGGACATAGAAAATTGATGTCACGATACATACTATTGTGTGTGGTACACTAATGGTTATTTAGTGATGGGGAGGCGGAACAGTGTTTTTGACAAGTCTCTCATTTAATAAAGTGTATGTGATCCTCATGCCACATCACAGCTCTTTAAAAAGATACCTAGATTGGTCAGGCATTATGTAGCCAGCTGAAACTGTGTGTTGAAACTTGCTGCTAAAAGATATAGAGAGGTGAAATCCCAAGGGAAGGTAAAATGCTCACTTTAAGCATTATTGGTTAAGGGCAAACATAAGCTGAAACAGCTTGAAAGGAAACCCATGGCACGATTTGGGCTACACCTGAGTTTGTCTGGAAGTTCTGTCCTCTTCCTGACTCCAGTCTCCATATCCCTTGTGCTGCTGCTGTGGGACAGGATGGGAAAATCTGTCATTCTTTAACGCAGTATCTGCACAAGGGGAAATTCTCCCTTGACTAATGAAGGGGCTCTTGCAATCATTTATACAATCACAGCTGGGCTTCCCAGGGCTCATTTGTTTGTGGAGTGCATCTCCAGCATCCTCCTTTACATGGCAGAAGACGGAAAAGGGTTTAGTAAAAACCTTTGTGAAAACTACTCAGTAGTGAAAAGTATTGCTTTTGGCAGCACGGATAATACTTCCAGATATTATTGAGTGTGTTATTCATGATATTCTTGAACTAGAGGGAAGTTTTAGATAAAATACTCATAAGGGGTAGACGATAATCTTTGGATGATATAATATAATATTTGGAGGATAACGCAAAGATAGCTGAAATATCCAGGCCACTTCTGTGCATACACCCCTAGTACTATTTTGGCTAACAGCTCCATTTGGGGCAGTTTATTTGGAACCGCAAGTGGTCTGCATCAAAGGGACTGACACACAGAAGATGAACATGTCCTTGCTTTTCCTTTTCGGGCTTGGATGAGAGAAAGAGAATATTTTTAGGCTTAAAAATACACACAATTTGATGGGTCAGGGACCAAACTCTCTTCCTTGGCTAGTTATTGAGATAGCCCCAAACACTAAAACATACAGAAGATCTTGTGCTCTTGGCAGCCTTGATGCAATGTATCCTAACAGCAATGTTTTGGTTTAGAATACTGTACTGGAAAGAATCTGGGAACCTGAGAATTCGAATTTTCTTTCAGTGATAAATATATGCCAGAAATTTACCTAAGCATCATGTTTTGGACCCCCACAACACAGAAGAAACTATCCATTATTTGAATGGGAAGGATAAGACCCACCCTATCAGCACACTAGGTCTTTTCCCACAAGATATAGGGCAGTCAGTTTGTGCATGGGCAGAGACTTCATTTCTATAACTGGGATTTTTTTTTTAATATTTCACAAGTGATTTATTGAAATCAAGCTAGAATAAATAGTATAGGGAGGCTGCAGGCTGTGGCTACCTGATGGCTCTAAGTACGCACAGTGCCTCCGTGAAAGCTAGTTAGGTGTCAAACCGTACGAGATGCTAACAGTCCAAAGACAAATGACTGTATTTTGCTCCTACAGGTAGTGCATGAGACAGCATGTTCTCTAATGAGATACTTTGTGCTGTAATAGAGAAAAACAGAGACTGAGGTTTGGATTTCTTATTTCAAGTTGTGTGTGATTTTTGCAGGGGATACCATAAATGAAGCAGTTCATTTCAGCCAGTGCAAAAATCCGGATGGGGAAACTCTGATACTACATAGAGCTATATTGGGGGAAGATTTTCATCTCACAATTCAGTCAATACAGTTTTTGTCACCCCTACTAATCCCATTACTGTATTGCGTGCCTCACTGTGTGCACCGATGCTCTTTTAAGGCAAATCTTTCTCTCTGTCTAGGCAGCTGTCAGGCAGGCAGCACAGGTGGCCTCTTTCCTCTGCTGCAGTTACTACAGCAAGCCTTGTCCTGTGGTGCTGAAACCAAGAATATCTCCCCCTTAAAGCAAGAAATTTATTCTTTTGTTCATACCATATTTTAATTATTAAGAAAAAATATGATTCATAAAATATTACCCTATGGCAATATGCAGACTTTAATATTAATGCCATTTTGTTAAAAAAAAATCCTCTAAAACAGAAAAGATTAAACTCAAGCATGAATAAATACTAGTATCTGCCTGGAAGCTACATCTGTGCCCTTTGTCTTCCATCTTTTGACATCGTGTGAACATCTCCAGAAAGTTACAGAACATTTTCTCTTGAGCAAAAAGCCCCTCATGGATATGGATGTGTTCAGTAGTCTTTGAGAAATGTCTAGAGGTCTTGTAATTTTTCACTCACACGGCTCCAAGCTGGCTGTATTCCACAACCAGGTTTTACACAATAATTAGTCAGTCGCTCAAATCATTGTTACTCGGTCCTTTTGCCTCAGAAAAAGTTCCTTTCGTGAGATTCTGCCTGTTCTGCTGACTGATAAGAAAATGTGTATTTAAATTGGTCCTGCTTGTAAAAACTGTGCAATTTGAGAACCGTAAGCCTTAGGTTATTCCTAGGTTCTTTTGAATCAGCATGAAACATGCTTCTGTGCTGAAATGTCCAACCCTGTATTTTTAAGCTTTCATTTTATTCTTGGCAATCTTATCTCTGGAAGGCAGCACAACTTCAGCAATTGCACATCTCATTTCAGAAAAATAAAGAAACATTCATTTTCCATTTTAATGGATTACTGGAAACTAGTTCACAGGGAACTAAAAGACTGGTGATGAATGAAAATGAAAAACAAGACTCAATTACTCACCCGTGCTAGGCTGGTTCCAGAAGGAACTTTATAAGGGACGTACTTCCTGTAGATATGCCCAACTCGAGAGCATGGAACATCAAACATGCCACCTCCGCACATCCACACCTGGAAAGAGGACACAAAACAAATGAAAGAATGATTCCTGGAAACAAATGGGGCAAAGAAGGCATTTTAAGTAATGGGTATGGGAAAAGGACACATCGTTCTGTACTGACCCCTCCCACAGTCATAGCGGTGGCCTTCTCGGCATGCTGATAGCTGGGATTAGTTAATATGGCAGATTCTCCTACCAGGAATCGCACCGTGCAAAATCAGAGTACGTTCAAAATAAATTCATAAAACATATTTAGAATATCTGCCAGTGGTCCTCCTGCAACACAACCAAGATATTATTGTGTCTGTTCTTTAAAACATACGGGACCAAAATTTCAAAAAAAGGTTATGTGAGGTAAAGCAAGCCATCAATCAGAAGTAAAAATTTTTTTTTTCCAAAACACCTGGCTTACATTTTTTTTTTGAATGGTGAATACAGAGCTCAAATACTAAGATGCTCTTCATTTTGTAAAGAAAAAGGAAGAAAAATCAGTTTCCTTCTGATCAAATTTATGTAGGCAGAGAAGGAAGATCATGCCGCTACATCTCATCATTCAGCAATACCTAAAGCCAGCTGGATGGCTTTCACCTCTGCAAACTGACTTGATTCACCTCCTTCAGCAGTTTCTGCCACTTGTCATATAGGATTCTACACAGCAGCCTTCCACCTCCGATGCTTTCCCACAATACGACAGAACCCATCAGTGAACAGGGCACACTGCTGCTCATTTTCTGGCAGTTTATTATGCAGTGAGGCCTCTTCAGCACGCGTCACCTCCTCCTCTGGCGATATTCCAAAATTTTTGCCTTCTGGCCAGTCCATGATCACTTCCAAGATTCCTGGGTGACTGGGGTTTCCTATTAGAGCCCGTTGTGTGATCAGTGCAGCCCACTTACTCCACGTAGCATCAGTTGCACGATGTGTACAGGTGATCCTCCCTTTGAACATCCAGCCCAGCACCGGCAGTCGGGGTGC
>NW_008825428.1:6705407-6741657 GCF_000699105.1 Pygoscelis adeliae
CTGGATCTCCCGTGCAGGTCCCTTGACCTTTGTTCTGAAGGCAAAACCAGCTTTGAGAAGGATTTGGACTATTATCTTCCCTTTCTCAAAAAATTCTTCTGCTGTGTTGCCCCACATGATGATGTCATCAAGGTATTGCAGGTGTTCCAGAGCCTCACCCTGTTCCAGTGCAGTCTGGATCAGTCCATGGCAAATGGTAGGGCTGTGTGTGACTGCCTCCCCCTGGGGCAGTCAATTCCAGGTGTACTGGACGCCCCTCCAAGTGAAAGCAAACTGTGGCCTGCACTCAGCTGCCAAAGGGACTGAGAAAAACGCATTAGCGATATCAACTGTGGCATAGCACTTGGCTGCCTTTGACCCCAATTCGTATTGAAGTTCTAGCATGTCTGGCACGGCAGCACTCAGCAGCAGCGTGACTTCATTCAGGCCATGATAGTCTACTGTTAGTCTCCACTCTCCATTAGACTTTCGCACTGGCCATACGGGACTGTTAAAGGGTGAGTGAGTCTTGCTGATCACTCCTTGGCTCTCCGGTCGATGAATCAGCTTATGGATGGGAATCAGGGAGTCTTGGTTAGTGATATTGCTGTTGGTGCACTGTTGTGGTGGTGATTGGCACCTGTTGTTTGATCCTCAGCAACCCCACAATAGAAGGGCCCTCTGAGAGACTGGGCAGGGAGGACAGCTGTTTAATTTCCTCCGTAAGTACTCCATGGCTCTAAAAATCAAGCTGTATCCTGATGGGCAGCAAGTAAGGAATTCTTCATAATTCTTCACCTAGTATGACTTGGTTTTACCAAGTGTACGTGAGAGCAATGTTGTGTGTCATGTCAGAGGAACTATGGCAATCATGCCAGTAATACCTATGGGCATGATTTTCTATGCCCTGGCAATGCAGAGCCACCGAACTCCAACATGGTTATTAGATCACTTACGTAGCATATTGACAACATTCGTACCTTTCTGATTTCAAAAACAGCAATTTGTCTTTGCAAATCAGGGAAATGGAAAACAACAACAAAACCACCCCCCACCAACCCCAAGCAGAACTCTTTAAGCATCCTAAAACCAACCACACAGCAAGAGTTTAAAATTAATTTAGAGTGAAAACATCAGTATTATAAAAATTATTTCCTAATCCTGGCAAAACAATTTTTTGTTCCCCACAGATATTAGAACAGAATGGCTGTTATTTCACATAAGGGACACTTGTGGCCTCCACTTTCAGCCTTTAGACTGAAAACAAAAAAACCCCCAACACCCTCCCACCCAATTTAAAAGAAAACCACACCCAAGCTGAGAAAGAGAACTGGCTTGTCCTTTCCATGTCTCTTCATGTGGACATACATAAAGATGCTTCATGAAACATCTCCGTGAATCTGGATGAGAATTTAGGTCCATGCATGACATATATGAAGGAATTTTATCTGTATTTGATGCCCTCTGGAAAGAAACGGCATGAAATAAGTTTGTGACTGAGACTAAAGCAGAGCAGAACACAGACAACTGAAGGTTTCACTAACAATCTCCATATAGAAAGGAATTAATCCAAAAGTCGATACACTCTGAATTAAACCAACAAGTAATCAGACCCTTAAAAAAAGTATCAGAAAATATGATGTGATCACAAATACTTGACATCCTGCATGAAGCCTGCAGAGAACAATGCATATCTCTACACTTTTTTTACCATAAATTTCTCATTCCATCTCTTTTGTCCTGCCCACCAGCTGGCTGTAGCTACTGGCTTTTTGAAATCACAGGAAAACAAAATGATTAATTTTGTTCATTTAAAACAATAGTGAAAATGGGCAAGAGTTTGGCCTCTTTTGCTGTGCTTGCCGATTTGTGTTACAGCGGGTATATCTGCCTGGTCCTGGCAGTGTGGCTGTGAGCTTGGGACTAAATTTTAGTAATCGGAACATGCAGATGCTGAACACTGCAATATGGGATAACTCGGGGCTTGAGTGTGACTTAAAGCACTTGCTGAAGGTAGCACACTGGAATTCAGCCCCTGAGACTGTGCTATTCATACTGTGAATGGAGAAAACAGGGGATTTAGAGTGAAGGCTTGAGTTGCAAAGTGATTTAGGAAGCTGCTTTTTATGGATCACTTGTGTATTAGCCCTTACAGTCCCTTAGCTGTTAGCTATGGCATCCAGCTGACACCTGGTAATGCAATGTTCGACGATCTACACCACATTACAGGATAAACCTATGTACACTAGTGTAAATGGTTAAGGAAGGGTTGAAACCATTGAAAGTGGGGCAAGATGACACGCTTGGCTTTGTCCTGAAATTCCATGGACACCGGGGTGCAGTCAGGTACAGCTGAGAGCTACTTGGGAAACTGCTACTTACCACCTCCCAGCACAGTTAGTTAACTCTTAACTAAGGCACAGGAGTTCTTCTGGTGCACGCTAGCTTCACAGAAGAGGAGACAGATTTTGCAGGTTAGTGGCACAGCGTAATAAAGGCAGTTGGCCTGGGCATCGCTCTGCTGAAGTACATATGTTGACAGAATCGAGAGTATTTAAGTACCTATTTCTGTGGTGAGGTTATCCCGTCTGGTCTCCTAGTGAGCACAGTGCTTCTCAGGGACGAAATTTACTGGTGGTTTGGAAATGGAGACCCAAATGAGTGCTTCTCCACCATGCCAAAACAGCTCATTGCAGCCCAGAGCAGTCTTGCTATGCCATGTAGACATGATCATTATTTTATTTTCAAAAACATTTTGTAAAATTTGCGTCTTAAAGAAAACCTTGAAATCCTCACCTGTTTAATCCCATGTGACCTAATTCACTGAAAAACATGTTCATAAACATATTGAAAATCGTAAAAATGACGGTGTTAAAACAAGGTGGGTAGTGCCACCATTTAAAAAAATAAGTGTTATTCACTTTTCTGCCAATACTTTGTTTGTATGTTATGTCATTTGTACCTTGTTTTAGCGGCAGTCTCCTCTCTGTGGCTGTCTTCAAACAACCTAGTGCACCAATGAAAGTGCAGACCTATATTTACTATTTGTTCTTGTTTTTTAAATTAAGGTGTTATTTCAAAGGCTAGACAAGATATTACAGTGATTAATCAAGGTTTCGTAGCCTTTGAAGAGTGGACAGCATAGCAGTTTGACTCAGACGAAGGTCAGCCACCAAACAAATTTAAAAGACAAGAAAGCAGAAATATATACATACATATAGGGCAGTATTACTTTACCTCAGTCAATGAGAGCTGAAGTAGACATATATTGCATTTCCTCTAAAGCAGTAGGATATCAGTAAAAAAAAAAAAGAAAAGGAGAAAAGGAATTAGAAAAAAACCTGTCAGATCTGCTGAGGCAGTAACAAGTGGGAGGAAATAACGCTTTGTGTTAGGCTTATATTTGATAGCTATAAAACTTGAAAATGCTGTGCTGCACCTGAGGTGTGCTGTGCAGGGTAATTGAAATGAATCTTGGGCTGCCTTGAAGGACATTTAGCAGCTGTTCCTGTTTATCTTTTAGCGTCAGAATGATTTAGAAAGCATTTTTTATATTTTCCTGGGAAGATCAATTCTTTGTCTTTAAAATGTGCATTTTTATGTCACCTGCGCTAAATGCAAGAAGTTGGAGAATGATGTCTGTGTTAAATATTACAGACCTCCAGTGTACCATGAAAGGAGTTCAGGTGCTGTGGGACATTTGGCGAAACGGTATCACAACACCAATGCCTCTCTGTTTATCTAAGGAGCAAGCAATGAAACTCTCAAGATCGCTAATGTCTCCTTCTCACAAAAGCAATGAATCTGGTCTGGGTCTGAGGTATAAAAACCAAAGACAAAACCAAAACAATGCAATTTCAGCTTGGAAAAATCAAAAGAGTAGTAGTTTATGTGTCAACTATATACTTTATCACAATTTATCTTTATATAGCTCCTTCCAACAGAACGTTGCAAAACAGTTTATAGGGATGGTTGAAAGCAAACGGCAAGCATTAACGCAAGCTTTAAAAGAGATTAAGCTGTGGTTATGTGGCTTTGTTCCTGACTGGAGCTTAGATGTCACAGATGCATTTTTTGGCTCTGTTCTACAGGTCTTGTGGGATTTTGGGTGAATCACCCTCTTTTCATATCACTTCCTTGTCTTTAAAATTGAATTCTGCTTGCTCTTGTGGTTTTTTTTCCCCTGCCATCTATCTAGTTTATGAGTGATCCAGCCCGGGGACTATCTGGAAAACGTAAATACTGTGCACACGAGATTGAGACTCCAATCCATATGCTACACTGTAATCATAATTACTGCTGTAAGAGACTCATGATTTTTGAGCAGTGGAGGATGTGTTACCGTGGAACAGGAACATAAACATACAGCAAATTATGTAAAAGTCTGAGGGGGGACTGAATGGATTTTGGATCAGGCTTCAAAACTAATTGAGAAATATACTGCTGCTGAGAGTCAGTAACAAGACAGACAACAGCGAGAGACGCTGAAATGGATGGAAAAACCAACCAAACAGTTAATTGGTGGAAGAGGAATATAAAGTATGCCATGCAAAGCTGTCAGCTTGGTGCTCTGAGCATTGTGCAAGAAGTATAGACTATAAACAGGAGAAATGTGTTAGGAACCACAACGGGGCTGAAAAAGTTGTAGAAAATAAGAACATAAAAACTTTATGGGATTTTTCAGTCACTCCTCCTGAAATATAAGCCAAAAGAACAGACTTGGCAGTTGTAGAAAAGGAGGAAGAAGAATACTTTCCTGTGAACTTTTCCATGTAGTGAGAATATTCAGCTAAATGCAAGAAAAAATTGGAAAAATAGGATCACTGACTGCAAATCTGCAGTCGATGGGTTCACAAACAGCAAAACCATTTACTTGTGGTGCAGTGGGATTTCCTGTCAGAGATATTAAAACTGTACTGTATAAACTGGGAATTGATGACTGTGGATATTTCAACAATACTCACCAGCACCTCTAAAATGTTGAGAAAAGTGGCAATATTCTGTGTTTGTCAGTTCTTCATATAGATTTCAACTGCACTGACAAGTGGCAATGCTCCCACACTCCCTATCTCCTGCCAAGATTGCCAGCAGCGGAGGGAATTAATAATGATGATGATAATGATGGTGAAGAAAGGCATTAATGAACTTGGAGGTGGGTTTTGGAAAACAGGGATGAAGAGAATCTGGAAGATGTGTCGGCATGGATAAGGACAAAACAACTCTAGATATAGGTGGCTAGCTAGGGTAGCACCGTTAGCATTTTTGTTAAGGTATGATTTACGATGCCTAAGGAATGTCCAGCATAAAGGATCTTCAGCAAGCACAGGAAATTAGTATCTTTCACTGCTCTGTATGTTGGAGATTACTACATAAACTGTGCCTTTCTAACAGATTTAAATTTAGGATTTCCTAAAGAGTGGCTTCCCTCGTTATTGAGAAGAGACGCTATTAATCAGGTCGGTTCCATCGCTTTACCAGCTTTCACAAGTCTAGCGCATGTTGAACAGTATTGTCAGCAAGATATCATACATCTTTTTAATTAAAAAATTGATCCCGAGGTTATGCTGCCAAAAAATTAAAATGCTGCACATTATTTCTTATGTAAAAATTAATCTAAGAAACTATTTAATGAAGAGGTCATATTTTGAGACATGGGTTGTGGCTGCCTCACCATCCATTCAATGTGCATGCGTGTGCTCTGATTTGGAAACAGCAGTTAATGAGCATGGCACCCAGTGCTACGCTCGCTTCTGTCCTCTGCAGCAATGTTTCCAAGCAAGAAAAGAACAAAAGAGAAATATGTTGCTTTTTGTAGTCAAGAAAATAAAGGTCAAGCAAATTTTTAAGCAGCAGCTTTTTTTTTTTTTAACCTGTCTCTGTGTTCCTGACAACTCAGCACCTGCAATAGTCATGCCTGAAGTTTGAGGAAGTTTCCTTTCCTGCTATGGCACAATTCCAAATGTCACAGAAACATTATAAAGCGTACTGTATTTTGGAGAAACTTATTGAATTACGCTGCAGTAAATTTAGGTTCACTGCAGACTCACTCTCTGTAGTATCTTTCTTTTTCCATCGAACACCCTTCCCCCCCCCCAAGCACACACAAACACATATTTTTGCTCACACCACCCACCTTCTGTCCCTGTACAATGAGATAATGCAACCTCCCCCCCAGAAAAAAACTTTTGATTAGAACCGTGCTCTGCACTGAAGCCTGGTGTCTGTCACTCCAGGTCACATCTAGTGAAACAGCCAGAGAGAAACATCAAAATCGACACTTTGCCTCCAAGCTTCCCAGCCTGAGTACCTTTCCTAAGTCAGGTTTGACCTCTTCTTGTCAAGAACTGCTGCCTGACTCCCCAGGCAACCACTTGCCCTGCTAATCTAATTTTTAATCAGTCCTTGAACTCTGTCTTAGTGTCTTGAACTCATAAAGCAATATGGCTTTGCTATTATTAGTGATTCCTTTGAGCTTGCATGACCCTTGATCCGCCACCAGATTTTAATTCATTGCATGTCTGGGGTTCGCAAAGCGCAGTAGAAGATTACAGTGAGCAGAGCAGAGTCGTTGGTATTAAGTTCATGATGAAGCAGCTAATAATTCCTTAAGTCAGAGGACTTTAGACAAACTATTTTATTGAGTCTTGACTAGCACAGATCTAGCCATCATACTTTTCTGAAAGATCCAATTTCTCTGACTCTTTAAGCCCACACTTTGCGCTCATGGCTTCCCACCTGCTTTGCAGCAAACACTCCTGTAACCTGAGTTGTGGAGGTGACTGTGGATGTCTCTGGTACAGCAATGCAGAGGCTTTTGGTGGAGAAGATACTTTTCCTTAGTAGGACATTGCTTATCAAGTAATCTTTTCCCCCGGCATGCCAATGTTTCTGTGGGGTGAAGTTTCACTCCAACACGTAGGAAATTCTCCAAATAAAATTAGGCCAGAGAATATCAAACATATGCTGTTTCTTAAACATGATTCCACATTTGCCACCAGTGAATTTGGACATATAAACATGATATTAATATTTGATGCACACATTTATCAAAAATCTTCCTTAACATACCTGTAAGCTTACTTTTGCATCAAAACATTAGCAGTGCTAATTAGAGGCACATGCCACAGCTTGTCTAGCTATAGTACCTGGACCTACTGTTAAAATGTTAAGCAGAAGGGTTACAGTAGTCTGTCGATCCATGGAATTTAAAATGCATCACTGAGCAGAGGACCAGAAATGATCTATGAACACTCCCCGCTCCAGCTCACAGAGCAGGGCAACCAGTTCAAGATGAACCAGACACTACTTCATTTCAGGGAGCACATGACAGCTCTCGCTCTGGCATGCACCCCCTCATAATTACATCACTGTATTTGAATTAGCCACAAGAATCCCCAGTCTGACACTGGGAAGGTTGTGTCATGGTCTCTGTTTATAGTAGCTAGCTTGTTTACTTATTTACCATTATATAGCAGCTTTTGTACAAATGAATCTCAAAGTTAAAAACAAGATGATATATGAAGAACATAAAAGGAACACCTTGTCTGTCACTGACGTTAAAGATCAGCCTGAAACAGTCCTCTAAATATGAACTTCCCACAATTATGAGATATTTCAAATCAGCTGCTTTTCACAACTTTTTAATGAAAACCAGTCATGTTTTTACAAAATAATAAGAATTAATGGAGTCAAAGAAGAAATGAGTGAGAACAGCTAAAAGTCTGGTGGTTAGACATGTTCTTGAGGCAGGATACTCCAAATAATTATTTGCCAAGAGAAATACCATTAACGTGAGACATGCCATCAACACAGGGCACCCATGCTACGACACTTCCACGGGCCATAGATGTGGACACTCTAAGGAAAGGTAACATGTAGTTTCAGACCCACTCAAGCAGCCAAGAAAACTGAACCAGGCTGGTCATCTGGCTTTTTCATTGACTTTGTGAATAACAGACAGATGGCAAGTCCACCATCTTCCCAAGTTTTGTGAATAAAGCCGGTAAATTAAACTGTCTGGCTAACTTGTCCTCATTTAAATAAATTTTAAGATGGCTGAATCTATAGCTACAGTAGAAACTGTTGAAGCAGAAACCTTTCCTAAGCTGCTATTGGTGATTCTGATACAATACAAACCAGTCCTTTCTGTTTCTCCCTCCCGCCTCCATGATTTTTCTCCCATTTTTTGTCATTCCAAACAAAAGAGCAGTTGTCTTTTTAAAACATACATCTGTTAAATTCTTCCAATAGAAAGTTGTTCCTATTTGGCAATCATTTCTAATCAGTATTTTTTTCTTCTTTTAACACTAATAAGAAAGGAGAGAGACCCTAAGGTCAGTATATACTAATGAGATGATATGACTGAAATGAGACCCAGTGTGACACAGCTGCCTCCAAAACACCTATCACTTGAGCAAAACACGCTGGGACAATCTAGTATCTCAATCTCCAGTGCTGTTACCATGGTTTCTATACAAAGACTGGAGAGCATTACAAGTACATTCTTTGTGATGACAAATAAAAGGAATATTTGAAATAGGATAATAAAATCTTGGGTGACCTGTCAGAAAACCGTATGACAGCTACTAGTGACTACTTACATTTGCCTCTGAAACAACCTAAATGGGCAGAAGGTAAATCAATATGTTCTAAATACACCGTCTAGCTATTGGGTTTCCCCTGCCTTCCTGTTTTATTTTGCTGGGGTATAAAAATGATTCCGAGAAACACGAGAGTAGCACAGTTAATACAAACCATTTTGCTGTTCTTGATAATTCCTGTAAAGACAGCCTGGCAGTCCAGTGTCGGATCATGCTATATGTTTCGTTCAACAGAATGGCCTCAGCTCTGTTGTTTGAATCGCTGTTGAAACTCAGACACAGCAAGATGTATGATATTAGTCATGGCTGACATACTAAATTTATTTACTGAGCTTTACACTGTCAGAGTTTGGAAGTAGGTTGGAAAGATCCTGAAGCTAAATGTGAATTCTAATTTCAGTTCCAAGCTTTATCCAAATATGCTTGACTCAATCTATGTCATGAAATTTTATCAAGTCATTGAAAATCTTTGCATGTAGAGTTCTTATGTCTTTGGGTATACTGGAACATAATAAACTTAATTTTCAAAATTAGACATGTTAGTCCTCATCAAACTAATGCAAATACCTATTTTGCATGTGGAAAGTAACAAGACTTTCAACTCGACATGTAAAAGCCAAGTAACTGATTTGAATACGTATGTTGACATAGAGGATATGAGGATATACCATGGCTAGTTGTACATAACCTGAGCACTTGAAAACTGCCCATATATTTTGTCATTACAATTCTTCAAATGCAATTAAAAAATCATCTGATTTTGAAAATTTGGCCAGAAGATAACAGCTCATAGCAGCTGAGCTGATCTAGTGACTCACTGCTACTGAAAGGGGTTCTTCTTCCTACGACTTTCTCTTTCCATTTCCACTCATTGCCCTGAGCTGACTCCAGGGGAGCCTACCCCCAGAGATGATTAAACTTGTTGATCTGGGCAGAAAATTATGTGATTTTCTTTTTTTCTGGATTAGTTCTCTCTTGGCTTATTGAGCTGAGCTTAACACCCGAGCATGAAGTGAATGCAGCGTCTGAGCGAAGGTAAGTAGAGAAGACTTGACAAAAGGAACAAGGTAGAACTTCATTCTTTGATGGTGGTAAGCTACCAGATTTTCAGAGGGAACTGCACTCTGTGTGATTTTTGTATGGCTTCTGGAGCATATGTTTATGGCATAGTGATCTGTGAAATTAGTGGAAATTCCTAAAGGAAAAAAGTAGTATTGTACTAAATTAATTTTAGTTAAAAGACAAAAGCCAGTATGAATGAAAGCATCATGATCACAAAGCATATGAGAAATGAAAATCCAGAGGTGTAAGACTGAGTCTAGTACCAAACAAGTAAGGAAGTATCATATAAGGTGACTTGATGACTTACCTTAAAGGAGATTTCATACTGCTCTCCTCCCCATATTTCTAATCCTGGATCATAGCCTCCCAGCTCCCAAAACCATTTCCGGTTAATGGCAAATAGACCTCCAGCCATTACAGGAGACCTGAAGGATGAATAAAACAAACTGTGAATGACAGAAACCATCATGCCATGCTTAAATAACTGAGAAGATTAGCAATGTACATGGACAAGCAATAATGAAGATGTTTGGACCATGTGTGTGTGTGCCTGTGTGCATATTTGTGTGCATGTAGGTGGTCTGGCTTCCACAACTGTAAAGCTATGGAAGGCGTAGACAATGGATACTGTAAACAAACAACATTTACCTTTATTCACCCCGAAATGGACTCTAGATGAGAAATAGGCAATGTGATAGACATGTAGAAAGATATAGAGCATGGTAGACAGTCATGCACAAACTCCTTTTTTAAAAAAAAAATCTGTTCATTACTAAATAAACCCATATAACAGAAAAAGAAAGGGACTCTGGAAACCTGCCAAAGTATTTAATGTAGTCTCAGTACTCCATGCGAAGTGACTCACACTTGAAAGTTAGCAAAACTTTTCAATTCATTTCAGTCTCGTAGGTGCTGGCTAGAGAAAGGCAGAAAGGTCACAGCGGATGGCTACAGAGCAGCTGTTGGGACTTAAACATCTGCTTTTCTACAGCAGCATTTAAAACTCCTAAACTTTGTCTCACAGTGGTAATTTAACTCATAGGCAAATAATTTCCTGTTTCCCATATTTCCATTTATACCATGAATAAACATGTGGAATTTACCTGAATTAACTCAGCCTTTTCCACAGACAATATAGAAAACAACTGAGATATTTAAAGTTAGAGAATATTCATGAAAAGTGCATTTTAAATTTATAAGCAGGAACTTTTTACTGGAAACTAAGCGTGTTTTTTTTGTCCACTACCAAGAAGACCATGTTTCTAATGCAGTAAATACATTGACAGCTCTCAGGATTTAAACGTTGCTCATTGATTCCTTGAAGATGTGGTGGAAGGGGGATAAAAGGGATCTACACTGAACAGTGAGGAGACAACAGGCTGAAGAAAGCCCAATCCAACTGTTCAATTCAATCAATGCAGGTCAACACTCGCGTAATGAGTTTTAGAGCAAGAGGCTAGAAGGAACACATTCCTGTTGATGGCTGGCGAGCAAGAGAAAAGACATATAACTCTCCCTACGTAAGAGAGACCTGGATGGCTTCCAGGCAGTGCTTCCTTATCGGAGAACAGACGTGACACTGGATCCGATGACCTGTGCTTTGTAACACTGCAGCCCCTGAGGGAAAATTATCCCATCTAGGGGCATCTTTATTCTGAATTACTATTGATGGTTTGTTTGGGGCTATGGAAGCAGATGGTACCATCCCTGAAGAACCGACTGGCAAATAAAAACTTCACCCCTTGCCACTCATTTAGGATTTGGCAGTGAACTCAGGACTGGTAGGTATCACAGGAATCTATGCGTAAGTTAGAAGTTTATTAAAGAGGACATCAAGTTAATGGAACAACATTCTGCCATATTTTCTCTGCCTTAACGCTTTTTATATTGCTATCTTTTACCCAAGTGGTGGAGAAGATATAATAGCAAGCAGACAGCTGAGTGGCCTCTGCCACCATTAGGATGCCAGCGAATCCCCACACGCATGAACATTAGAAAATGATCCTCTCATCTGCATTCATGGTAATGAAAAACATTACAGATATTTTACCTTTCACTTCTATAAGACAGTTTTTAAAGTATATATATATTTTAGATTGTATCTTATATTAAACTACCCATTTTCACAACTAGGGAGCTCTGTTTTTAACAGACTAATTCTATTTTCCTTTAGAGATTATATTTTTAAAAGCACATGGAAGCTTTGTGAAACAAAGCTGCAATATTCTAACTGGCAAGGCCATGCACTGTAACTTATACTGAATGCTAATACTTTTTTACTTTTATTGACATTTCATACCTCAAATATTGACTGTTCTTTCCACATATGAATAATTTCAATGGAGATTTTATTAGAAACCTTCCCCTGGGGATTCTGACTACTACAATACATTTTCAATTCCTACCAAAGTAAATCTAATTACAACATGCCCTTTGTGACTTCAGGTTCTAAATAATCAAAACACAATGTCCTTTTATAAAGATGGACTTGCATCCGGAATGCTTATAACTAAATCTTTACTGGCAGAAGAAATGAAGTCCCAGAAATCACCGGGGAAATGCAGGTTTTCTCTAATTCTCTTAGGTACAATATCTTTCCTGAGTATTTCTCTTGACATGGTGAATGGCCTATGAAAAAGACAATCCCCGCAAGTGAATCAGATGGAAGATGAAAAAATCAGAGACTTCAAATTGCAAAATAATTGGCAGATACTTACAAATGATACTTTATAACTAATCTGTAGATTTTCCCAATGGTAATACTGAGCAAAGAAACTCTTTGTTAATTAGATGCTAGTTCATGGAAGTTCAGAACATTTATTACAATTAGCAAAACTACCAAACAATGACTGGAACAGCAGCAAACTCAGGTTTCTTGCACTTACTTAAAAAAAAAAAAAAAAGAAAAAAGATATTTAATGTAATGTTGCTCCATTCTTTTTTTATTCCACAACATGTTCTGACATTTGTTGCTTTGCAGGAAGAGTGATGGAGAGGGAGGATAAACAAGACGGCTTTTTGGTTTTCATTGGAAGGGGATGAGCAATAAGTTGTGTGAATCTGACCACTTGGCACAGGATACGTATTCCATTCCATGCCACAAGCAGCTGCTGCTGAACAGGCCTTAAATTGTCTCCAAAATATGAAGACAAGAGTCCAGTCCTACAATTATGACTGATATGAAAGATCCTTTTGTAGTCAATAGGATCACTCACACAGATAAGGACTGCCCTGAGCCCAAAGGAGAAGAATTAATCTCTTGTTTAATGGCTTCCGTATAGAAATGTCAAGTACAAAGCTATGTTTGTAGAAGTAGTTTTTCATGAAATGTCCTACTCAGACACTTAAACAATCAGACTTGAGCTACTATAGCATAATATTATGTGAGTAATTACAGTGTGAAGCTGCAAAATACTTATAATCAAAAACTTAAAAGGACAAAGACTCCCAAAACATCAGAAAAGCTGGAACGGCTAAGGTTGCTAAACTTAAAAATACTTATAAAAACCTTGCACATGAGAAGTATTGCACAGACTCACTGACTATGCCTAGAAGAACAATATTGCAAGTAAGAGTCAGCTGATCCAAAAATGGCCCAAGAGGTCACAGATTCCTGTGCTGAGACAGAAAAAGAGTTTGATTTAGCAAGATTGCAAAAAAACCCCACCCCAACACAAGCCAGCGAAAAATTTTGTAACTTCCCATAATTTACATGCATGGTAAGAAAAGAGATCATCTATGAATTTTCAAGGTAAGAGAAAGAATGACATGGACTTAAAAGGAGTGTGAAGTTACTTGCATTAGAAATGAATGTGGTATATTGCAAACAAATGAACTGCATAGCAGGGTTTGGAATCACGACATTGCAAGAGCGATATATAGAGTGGACCTAAAGGATTTGTGAAGATGTGAAAAGGAAAGAGGAGCTTTGACAGTGTGCAGAAAGACACTTAGGAAAGCACCTGTGCTAGATGACATGTGCAGTAGGTACGCTGATGTTGAGACTGGAAGATGCCCAATAACACATCTATTTAGTGTCATATGTCAGTAGGTGAATGTAGGATTTTGTGATCTATTATTCAACGTAAAGAAAATATTACACTGTGCGTTGATCATTGTTGAATTGAGAGGATGATGCTGCATACTGGGGCACTTTGGAAAGGACTGACAGGGATCACCTGCCTGGAACAGCTGAAATTCGGTCATTATAATCGTATCCAGTGAATGGCATATTGCACTATGCATCTCTTTGTATAATCCAAACTGATTAAAGGCTCTGTGCTGAACTACTGAACAGAAACAGATGAATGCTGAAAAGATGTGTCCACCTCATGCAGGATTTGTTAGACAAACTGACCTTCAGTGCCAAACCAACTGGCACGCAGTACAAAAACTGGAGTAAATGTCAGCCCGCATCAGGAGTCAGCGCTGGGTCCTGTTGACCTTGTGGAGTCATGGATGTGATAGACGAGGAGGAAGGGGGGCGTGTTGCTGCTGGCACAGTGACAGTCCCAGAAGTGACTGGTGACCTACTGAGTGCAGCTTTAGCTGGGCTTGTGCACTTTTTATAGTGAATTTCAATGTCTTGTTAATCAAGAAGTGTGCCCCTGCACCCTAGTGCTACCACATGAAGGCACCTCAGAAGAGTGAATAAATTCAAATACCGTGTTTCAGTGATTACTGCTCCTGGTGCACCCTGCAGTGACTCCTGATACTGCACCAAAGCTTCTTAAAGCAAACAGCAAAAGCTGACACTAATCCTAGATAATAAAAGGTTCTAATAAAACTAGAAATTAAAATCTGTGTATGCGCAATGTTAGAGACAGACATGGTCACTCACATGAAGTGAAGTGAATGCAGAAATAAAAGAAAGTGAAATTAAGATGAGTTGATCAAATGGCAAGGAAGTTATATAGATTAATAAAATAAATGACAAAAATACGAACTTAAAGGTTGCTCCAGCTAAAGATAAATTGAGGGACAGATTCTATACTGTGTATAGAAAACATTGTTGATGTAGCTGGAATGAATATGGATCAGACTTACTGAATTTTTCAAGAAGTAAAATAAAAAGTGGAATCTTTTACATACTTAACTCTTCAACCAAATATTTTTAAAAATGTATTTTTAAATGTACTGACTTTTTTTTCATTTAATATTTCTGTAAGGCACTGTTTTCTTTTATCTTTTATCCATTCTAACAACATGAGTAATCTCCATGTTTATAAAATCATCAAAATTTAAAAAGTAAAACCTGTATCTGTGATATTAGCCTACGGGATTTACTGTTTCTTTTTTTCCTCAAGAACAAGTGTCCAGTCTTCTGAACAACTTTTCCCCTTGATGAATTTGTGCCCCTGTCTGTACGAAATGATCACACAGGTTTTACAAACCACTGCCTTCCTGATGTCCACATCATTATCTCCTTAGAACGTCTAGAAACAGTATCTTAAAATATATGGCAGATCAACTAAGGAAAGGGTCTGTCTTAAAGTTGATTTACTCCCCATAAAAACTGCCTCCACCCCAGCAGTTAATTCACTGTATATGCAAGGCTGTCACCACAGTACACTGTAAATTGCCAGCTGATTTTTTTCCTCTGTTAATGTATGTAACTCTGAAGTTCTAATTATTTATGGTAAGGTACACCAGCAATTTTCACAAAGCAAACTGAAGCTACTCACACAAACTCTAATTTGTTGAGCTGTATCCCACTGCGCAGACTCCTTCTATACATCCAGTTGGTTCCAGTAATCTGTATTCTTTTATTAAACTGTTGTGTAATTTTATTGTCACTTTTAAGCAGTTAGCATATTCTTATGTTAATTTTTCTTTGCTATATCTTTCTAATGAGTTGTTTGCAAAATCTATCATATGTTGATAGATTTAATATAGACGCAGACTCTCTCCATCTTACCTACAATAAATACCCACGTAAATGCATGCATGTTTCATACATTTCTACTCACTGGCATCCAGTCAACTATTTTACAGGTGATAATTAAATTGTGAGATATCTGTCCTTTAAGAGGCATAGCACTAAAATTTCACCCATGTTTATTTCTGTGCTAAATGTTCTCCTGTTTTTTTTCCCAAAACAATCTCTAAAATACTCAGTCTAAAAGAGCGCTCACCCATAGGCTAGCATAAAATGACTAACTTTGGAATGGTAAGTATCTTGCTTTTCAAGCAGTTCCATTCAAATTCTAGTCAATGTTGACAACGAAATCATTCCCTTTTCCAGAGCAGAGTTGCATTCAGATTCAGCAGAGTTCCATTATGTTTTAACTTAAAGTAACATCTTTCCTGGACAAATCAAACCTGTGACATGTTAATGTGGCAGAAGAGTGGGTATGTACCCAACAGTAGCCACTAGTGATAGCAGCTGCTTGTGACAGGTTGTGACAAGTCACACAAGCTTTTCCTGACCCTCTGCTACTTCCCAGCGCAGAAGGCACTATTATGCAGGATGGACATCAGAGTTAATTTACTTCAACCTGTACTTTTGTAGCCTGCATCTCCACATAATCAAAAGTCTCTCTATTAAAATTGCAACGAGGCCTCATTTTGACGCCAAATGTGGCAAATTTTTCAAGACCAGCAGAGTTCAAAAAGTTTTGATAAAAATTTGCATTCTTATGTAGTGACTGTTGTTGGAGATTATGACCAGTTAGTTTCATTAAGTGAAACCTGTGTAAGTGGCATTATACACGTCTGACTCAGTTGAAGCTTAAATGTATAAATTTTTGGCGTTTAAGCAAATGTTCTTACAAGTAAGAAAAAGAAAGAAAAAAACATCAGGCTTAGTTTTTACATAATCTATCAGTTCAAATCATCATTGTGCTGAAACAAGTAGCAGCCAAGTTGTATTACTTAAAATTAACTCCCAAGTCCCTATATAATTACATTTAATTTTTAAATTAGACTTTTGTTTGGGAAATATTAAGAGAAAACCCCATTCTTCTGCAATAGACAGCCAGAAAGTCAGCTGCAGAGAGTCAGCTACAAAGAAAGCTCTAAAAGCGCTTAAAGTTCAGTTTATAAAAATTTGCACTGTGATTTCATCACATGGCTTCTTTGCATATTTTGCATATTTTTCTTAGCACATTGCTAAACTTCATTGAAAAAATCATATTGTAAAAGAGTGATGAGCCCTTAGGGGGGTAATGATGCTGAGGCCCATTTAGCCTTCCCTCCCATATTTAGAAAATTAATGAAGCTGTAGGAGAGGTGAGTCAGTCGGGTAGAGATGGAAGACTCTGAAGAAAAGGCTTCCCCTTCCCATAATTACTTCTCATAATCCAAGGGAAATCTATCTGAATTATTGCTAAAGGAGATCTACAGGACTAAACTAAGGAGGTGGGTCAGCAGAAATTATCATCCTGAAGCAAAAAGAAAATGAAGGCTTCTGGAAATGTCCTACAGGTGAAGGTGTTCAGAAGGATAAAACTGAGGAGCAAAAGAACAGCTAGAATATTATGCTGCAAGTTGTACTAAAGAGACGAGTCCAATATACGAGCAGTCTTACAAGACTGAGGCCTCAGTACTGTAAAAGCAAGAAAGGGGAGCTGAGAGCAGCACTTCGGCTGAGCCACATTCATGTCACGAGCAGGCATGGCTCTTGGACACACAGCATTCAATTGCAGCAAAAACATCTTCAGCCTATTAGTACGAAGTGAGTAAGAACTGCTGGGAAAAAAAAAACAACCTCGAAGCAAAATTGGACACAACTCTATTTATAGTATCTTTTCATATCGATGGGTATCATTTCTATTCAGGGTTGTCCTTTGAAAATACAATCTTTGAAAACTAAATGTAAAAATAAAGATCGATCGGAGGCAAAATATTGGCAACTGTCCCTAAAATAGGAACTTACTTTAGCCCTCCTGGCTTTTGGTAAGCTTCAGTTTGAAGCATATCTAAAACTAAACACAAAACAGATCAATTTTTTTTTTTTAAAAACTCTTTCTCAACTTGCCTAGATTCTCAACTATACTAAATTCTGCATATAAAGGTAACCCAAGGTCAGAATTCAAACGTATAGGTAGTGTTTTGCACAGCCTAAGAATTTCGGAAACGGAGGAAGTCACCCTGTCCCTGGTTCTTGTGAAAATCCAACTATTTTGATTATGAAGGCACAATGAATATCCTACGATCATCTTTTCCCTCTGTGTTATTATGAAACATGAAGCTGGAATTTTAAGGCAATGCCAATACTCTAACCTGAGCGTACATCTTACTTTTAAACAGGAAAAATCTGTTCAAGCTAACAAGGAAATCCGTGTCTATGGAAGGCGACACTTAGGTAAATGGACATCTCATTTGAGATTAAACTTCTGTTTTCAAATAATGAACAAGGCTAGAAGCATATCTTTAGATCATCCATCCTGGTTGCGCAGTAACTCCATCACCACCTCCCAAGCATTAGGGAATAACAACAGTTCATTAAATCCCATCACTACCTTCAAGGATATTCTCTCAGAATATATGGGGGCAGTAGCTGAGCAGAATTACTATCCAATTACGATGCTATCTTCCCCTCTTTAGATGCAGAGGTGTACACTAGAGAACTATCCTCCTTTTCCAGTGCTTACTTTTGCTTTATCGGTTTACTTAAGCCCAGTATAGCATCATAAGCAAAGTTTAAACTGAAGGAGACATTTAAAAATTTCATTAAAGATGATAAATGATTCCTCTTTAAAACATACCCACTGGCCCGAACATAGTTCTTATTTCCAAAATAGTCCTTTAATTCAGACCTTGTCCTCCCAAGAGACATTCCTAGATAAATAATGATAACAAATCCAACCGGTTAGCGGTCTGCTGTTAAAAGTTACAGGTGATTCTGATTACTCTAACTCTGTGACTGATTTCTGTAACTCTAAAACATTATGTACCTGTTCCAGATTAAAGTAGATTTAAAGGCACCACAGCCCAGAAAAAGAACTTTGCACATAATGTGTAAAAGTGACTTCGCAACTGGGGATACAAACTGCCCCAGGAACAGCCTTTCTTGCACTGCTCACACCTTCCACCACAACCTCCCAAGCGGACCAAGGCAGCCGGCCCACAGAGTGCTCCGGCAGCGCTGCTCGCTGTAGCGTCTGCTCCGCAGGCAGGACCAGCAGGGCTGTGTCCATCAGGCCTGCCTTGTCTCCTGTGCCATATGCACTCTGCAGGGGCTGGCAAAACAGCTGCTTGGGTCTTTTTGTGGATGCCGGGTGAGGAGAAGAGGTCATTCTAAAAACTGTACTACATGCTGCTGTGTACCACCACATGCGTATTTGCAACAGCTGGAAAACTTTGAAAAAAGACAAAACCCGCAGCTGAATTACAGTCACCACCCCAAACAAAACAGAAGCCTTTTTTTTTTATGGCTCTCCTGCAGTATTTCAGACTGAAGCTTTATTTGTGCAACACTGAATGATTTAGGCGGGCAAATGTGAAGAGTTAGTATTGAAGCACTGCAAGGAAATGGCAACAGGAGTTTCAATGGGTTTTCTTTTTTGTTCACCCCACCGTTCACATGCCAGATCAGGCTGAATAGTTAGTGAAGGCCATTTCCAGAACGCTTCTGAGTTGCAAAGATTTTAAAAAAATGGAAGCATAGTTACAATAACCTGCTCCCGATTCTGTAGCAAAATCTTTCAAAATGCTGCTGCCTAGCACGCTGATGGAATCGGCTTTTCTTCAGGGTCCCACAAACTGCCCGTAGCGACTCTGATTCAAGCAGACAGAGCCCTCACACTTGGCTAAGTGGATGAGACACACGGTTAATGATATGGCCTGTGATCTGCTGTGGAGCTGAGGATGTGGATGAATATTATTCCTTTGATCAGCCCTTCAGTATAATGCCAGCAACTGCCCCCACTCTACCCTTATGCACACACGCTGCTTCAAACTCAGGCAGGATATGGGGACAAAAGGTAATTTTAATATTTCATTTATGTCTGTCTTTGGGGGTTAATGCAGAAGCCTGAAGTGATTACATGCTGACAGGGAGGAATACTGGAGCCTGTGCAGCCGTGCCATTGCTACAAAAAGCGGGTCATCCATTTGCCAGTGGTGAACGATTTCAAGAATGTTATCATTAAGTTATGAGAAGGCAAAAAAAATGATGCCTGAAGAGGCAAATATGCAGCCAAAGGTATTCTGGGATCCTGGAAATGTGCTCCTAGATGCATCATTGCTATTTATTAAAGCTCTATAATTTGCTACATGCTATTATGGAGGGTAATGGGGAGGCAGGCACTTAACTACAACAAAATGAGATTTCTCCTTGTCTGCACCAGAGGCACAACAATATTTTCTTGTAAAAACTGTGAAACAGTGAAAGCAGTTTTCCAAAAATGGAACTGACAGAAAAACACTGGAAAGCACTTCACAATGAAGGATGAAGGAGCTGAAAACTGATGAGGTTGAGCACTTCGTTGTCCCACAACAGCATCTGCTTTTAATTTGATGTTGTTGTAAAGATGGGCAGCAGGGCTGTGAAAACTCAGGGAAATGAACCTTCCTGTTTTATCATCATAGTAAATCACATTAAAAAAAAAAATCTCCATTTGATAATAAAAATAAAATGAAAGTCTGGTCTAGGGATAGCTCTGCACATTTGCATAAGCTCATTCATTCTGTACTAAAAGTGCACGGAAATGTGCCTCAGCAATAATGAGCTAGAGCGAGAATATCTACAATGTGATCTATGGGAGATTAATATTTTTGAGGTTTTCAACAGCAAGGCTGTCAGGAATTGCAGAAGATACCCAACAGCTTGCTTTATTTCCTCAAAAAAGACTTATATCTACTGTTTTGCTTGAAGAATTTGGATGTGCACTGGTTGTTTTCAAAAATAATGTTAGAGTATAGACAGTTTTCATTAACTGTTAGTAAAATGTTCTGATGGCAAGAGTTGCTGACTGCTGTTATGAATGCTCACTTCTGCTAGAAACTCTTTCAGCTATGTGAATATTTTGGTATGCAGCTGAGAGGAAAATGGTCTATCCCAGTTGAAATATCACATTGTTCTTTTATTCTAAATAGAAGTGCATATTTATGTGTCACAAGTACACTTATTACACTATTTACTGATAAATGGTCACATCTAGGCGTGAAGCACCAGAAATCTGTATGACTGAATACATGATTCTGCTTCCAACCAACGTGTCTTGCAAGCCTGCAGCTGGGTCTTTAGATGGTTTAAGTGTACGAAGAATACATTGCCAGTGAAATTACGCTGCTGTACGAGAACTCTAGACCTGACCTTGAAGGCAAATAAGGATAATGAATTTGCCATAGAGTTCTGCTAATTTGTACAGGCCATAGTGCAAACTATTCTGAACAAACCACACTGATCTCAGAGCTGGAAACAAGAATCCCTATGTAGTGTAATTGCCCACACACAGAAGAGTACCTCCTCCAGTGAGACAGCCAACCTCCCTGACCCTAGGAGTCGCACACAAATCTTCATATCGCCGGAAGGTACAAGATATATTTCTGAGAACAGCAAGCCGAAGGGGACGTCTGGGAGTAATTCAAAGGCAGGATAATGGCAGTTCCCCAGAAGCAATCCTGCCTCATGTGGCATAGGGCCGGACTGGGTACGCGTCTGGCTTCTGGGTGACTCACTGACAGAGACCACAGCTGCCTTGCAGGCTTTCTCCCTCCCGGATCCAGAGGCTCACACAGAGCAGCTATCCTTGTGCAAGCATCATCCCACTGCCTCTCACATGACAGCGCAAGGATCAGGAGGGGTCACCCTAACCTATACGTATCTATAATGAAAATACTGCAAGAAAAAACTGAGAACTGAAAACAATAACATGTAAGCACTGCAACTGCATTAACTCAAATCCCAAGACTCCTGTCTATACTCGCTTCCAGGAAATACTGTTCATTCGCATTTACCTAGACTAATAGCATACAGATAAAATAAATGATACAGTTATTTTAAGAAACATCTGAAGAGTTGGAAAAATTTGGGGCAATCAGTCATCCCTGAATCATTTCCAAAAAATCTGCTAGTGAAAGCCCTATCACTTCAGAACTAACTTAGAAAGCAGGAAGTGCCTTCCTGAAGTGGCAGGAAGGTATGATGGACAGTAATAAGGACTCTTGCAACTGACCTATAAAGGCTTTATTGTTAAGAGTTTACAAAAAAAACCCCCAAACCCACCAAAAACCAACACAAAAAACGCAACAGAAAAAGCAAATCCTTAATAACAAATAATCAGAATAATCTTTGTTAGAAATGGCAGCTACCAGCCCCAATGAAACTGTCGTTTCATCTGATCTCCTCCATCATGGTCACATTCACCACCACGAACAAATGGGCTTTATATTGTCCAGATGGTTACTGACAGATAGTCTCATTAAGTAGATGGTATTCATAGGATGGAATTGGTAATACTGTTGTCATTTTACAGACTACACAGAGTGTTCAGTGCTTCTGATCCAACAGGTTTCTTAGCTCTGCATGGAAATACTTCAAATGCAGATTCAAAGAGGATTGTCAGTGGCTGCTTTAAGGCCCTCAGTCTACACTTGGAGGTGTTTCCACTTTTCCCAGCTTCTCGGCCTTGAATGTGGAGCCTGTCCTTGGACGTGTGAACTGGATCTTGGTAAAAGATCAAGATGCTGCTGTAACCCATACTCAGTGTCAGCGTATAGATGGGCTTCACACCTCAAATCATCTGTTTTCCCTAGAGAGTCAAACTGCTCCATCTGCCCAGAACCTTCTCCCCATGGGACACCACTTTAGCCCTGCAGGCACTTACATCACCTCTGTTTGTACCGCTCAGTAATCTACCCTTAATCTTGGAGATTATTGTCTGTTATTTAGTGACGACAGCCAGGGTCAGCACAGATTATGCTAACTGAATAAAAGCTGTATGCTTCTGAAGGATGGAAGTCCTCTGATGAGAGGACTGCTTGTGTCTACACTGTCACTGTAATCTCCTTTCTCTTTGATCTCTCGACCTGAGTCCCCTGGCTATCCACTCTGAACGCATCCTAGCTCATTCCCCGACTTCCCCCTGGGAAACTCCGTCAGCTCCCCTGAAAGGGGGGAGCTCTCAGGGGACACTTCTCTCTGCAGCTAGCGCAAGCCCGACAGCATAGATCTTAATACCAGGTTTCACTCCCTCCACTTAGGGCAGTCCTTCCTTGACTTTCGTAAGTAGAAATATCCCCTGACTACCAGCTAAACAGAAATGGGAATTATGATGCCATAAACAGCAGGATAATAAATCTGAATACTTTGCTAATGAATACATTTTCAAATAACTCATCTCCATCTAGCAGAAGAGAAGACAGTCCACAGAAACTGTAGGGAAGAACAGTAATTAGGTCAGTCTGACATTTGTTGTCCTATGTTTGTGAAAATATTTTCCTGAAAACTTCAGTTATACAACAACACATAACCAAACTTAATACGCACAGTAAATTGTTGGCTGTCATTATCAGTAATAAGAGAGAAGAATTATAGTTGCAAAGCAGCTGCTGTAGCATTCAGCCATATTCTGCTGGCAAGAAAATAAAACTAATGAAAGATTTAAAGGAAGGATGTTATGCATGAGCCTTCTCAGACATGCAATTAAATACAAATTGCAAAACACAAATAAGTACATTATAAAACACAGAATAGCAGGTCAAAGATTGAAATTATTAGCATCGACAGAATCACTTTTATAGCTTTCCTTCTGAAGCTATACACAGGATGCTATTCTTCTAAATGCTATGCTTGTAAATAAAATGAAACAGAACACTGCAAATATTTTCCCCTCATAACTATATTTTAAAAGCAGAACCGTGCCTCCACTGTAATGACAGAAGATGCTATTCCATTAACAACTGATATTAGGAGCGAGTGGGAAAGCAAACAAGCCAAAGGGAAAAAGTCTGCTTCTAAGTATTGCTAAAAGAACCCCATTCATAATTGAGTTTGCTGTTTAGTGATGTGGCTTAATCTCTCAATGGAGGCAGAAAAGCAATACAGTCACAACTAAGCTGTGTTTTGGGGTCAGGTGAAGTGGATTCCTGACAACATCTTTCAATCACTTGCAGATGCAACTATTCCTGGAGGCCAAAACCTGCTCTAGCTGGAAGATACAATTTCTTGACAAAGAGTAATAGCAAGAAAGAAAGACTGAGTACATTTTCTTAGAAGAAGAATGAGCTTCACAGAGGTCAGCATTTTGTCTTTGTTGCTTCTCTTTCCAGAGCAGGGACAGCAGCTTCAAGCAAATCTGACACAGCATGCTCTGCATTAGTGGTTTTCTTCCTCCATGCATCACCCTGTCTGTACCAATACCCTTTAGATACCTTCCCATTAATCTGGCAATGGTTCATACACCTGCATTTCCCAAGGAGAAAACTCAGCGTACTCCAGTTCTCCATGTAGAAGCAACATACAAAACAACTTTCCTCTCCCTGCGTCACAGGGGAGGGATTCACCTTGAGACTTGATTTCACTTCCTGCAGGATTTATTAAATCAGAGAGCAATGAAGCAAGAGATGCACCATCTGTTTGGGGTTCAGTTTTTCAAGATGACTGCTGTAGGACACAGACTCTCATTACCGACTGTACAGGTGCCATCTGAAGTAATGACTAAGCAGAAAATTAAGAAACAGTGAAAAAAGGCTTCCTATTTTTGCTTTGGTAACTCGAGGAACTCTGAAAGCACACAGTAGATGCCACAGCAAAAGATCCATGTATGCATTCCTGGTAGTTCTTCAAGATCAACACATTATTTGCTGTGCGCTAATAATAAAGATGGGTGCCAGGCAAAACTCCAAATGAATAATATCAGCCTCCACAAACTCCTATTGCCATGAGCAACGGTGTCCACATGATGAACACTACGCAACCGAGCCAATATTCCTACAATAGATCTTCACATCTCTGTGGAATAATGAAATAAACTCCACTGTCAAGATACGTTCAGAGCATGTGTGTGTGTATTTCATTATCAGGACAAAAGCCAACAGCCAAGTATTCATCAAGAAATATGTACCATATTCTTGACAAATAGTGTAAGTAATAAAAAGCTCCTGGTTTCAGAGAAAGGAATATAGTCAAGAACAATTTTCTTCTTGCATGAAAGATTTTGAGTTTAGTTTTCCAGCCACAGAGTTTTATCGATGAAGCACAACTAATTTGTACTCTAGGTGGAGATTAATGTAAGATCTTCTAAATATATTTTCTAATAAGAAGTCAGCATGCAATCTATTGCAGTTAAGTAGCAAAACAGAAAAACAATCCATTTTCAGGAAGTGCATGGCTTGTCTGCTGATGTAAATAATCCTTTGAAATATCAATTCTTGCAAAAAGGTGCTTGTTTAGAAATTGATACATGAGGAGGGCTTTCCTCAGTCACTAAACTTCTAGCTGGGCCTGCCTCCTACAGCCTCAGTGCATTTAGACATCCTGCATTCATGCCAGCCTAGTTAGCTGCTGAAAACACCTTGTTTTAAGAAGTGTTATTTTTAATTTTAAGAATTAAAATACTGTCCTAGAATACCAAATAAAATGTTTTCAGGGCTACTATGCAGGAAGCTACATTTAAAAAAATCCTTTGGAATATGATTTCACACACGCCTCTAACGTTAACTTTGAATATATCGTTTGAATTTTTGCTCAAATTACTTTTCAGTACTATAACTCCTAATCTGTAAAACAAAACTTTTTAAAGTTAAACATTTCCTCTTATTGTGAGCCTCAGAAACTGACTTCAACTTTCTCACAAGAAGCTTAACTACAATGTTATATTTCCCTCTTAGGAAACAACCACATAAATGAAGTACTTCAGTGGATTAAGAATGCTCTTTCCTACATCTCAGATACTAAATTAAGCCCCTTGATGGAGCTGAAGAGTTAAAAAAATCACTAAGCACTGTTCTTCGTCCATGGAAATGCCGTTTTCATATCAAAACAAATAGTTGAGCACAAGTAAACCACCACCACTGAAGTTTTATATAGCACTCCTTAAAATATTAAGGGCTGATGAACTGGATTGTCTTCTCCTTGACCACTTCACACACTGCCTTTGCCTGATGCAAACGTCAGTAAATAAACAAAGGGGCGACAATGCTACAACTTTTTGAAAAAATTGCCCCAGTCTGCATGGAGACAATTAATCACTATCCCATTTTAATGACCTTTTTCATATCAGAAAACAGATACAATGTCCTCCCTCTCAGTCCTCTCTGTTCTAGATTAAACAACTGAAGTTCAGCTGGAGTCTCCAAATGACTACTGCATGGTTCCCAGGTATGGTGATCAAATCTGAACACAGCAATGCACCCACAACTTCACAAGTATGCAGACTGGAATAGTTACCTGCAATTTCTTATGGATGTTAACACACTGCACAATGAAAATTGAACTTTGCTGTTTATTTAACAATATAACACTCTCATCCTTTCCTGCCACAGTGCTGGCTAACTAGCTTTTTGCATTTATGCTTTAAATTTCTCCTCAGCTGTGGCACTCGATGCTTTTCAGTGCTGAATCTCATGTTATTTCCTTCTAATTATTTCTTCAATTTGCCAGGACCAACTTGCATTTTGACCCTGTCTTCCCAATGACTTGTAAGCCCTTGCCAATGCTAGTTTGCTTGGTTTTTAAAAATTTACTACCTACTTATTGTTCAGCTAATTAATGAAGACACTGAACAGAACTAGGATGTGGGGTTCTGCAGAGACATTTGCCTCAGGGACCTGCATCAGTGTTCGAGGCAATCTCACAGTTTAACATCAAACCATTCACAGCTACTCTTTGACAGCAATTTCTTCTCAGCCTGTTGTGTAGTCAGCTAATGAAAATTAAAGATGTATCCACACACTATCAACTTTATGAGAAAGCAACATTGGCAACACCAAATGCCTTGGAAGGAAGATCACATTTACTGCCTCCCTATTCTTCTAAGTAGCCGAGTTCCTAATATTGCTTAACACATCTAATGTCTGGCTGCTACCAAAGGGAGAGAACTCACTCCCCGCTCACTCCTCTAATCCTCCCCGCTGTAGCTTGCAGGTGTGTGGTCTCCTCCCCATGGAACAGCTTTGTCCTCCTCAAACTGCTTAATTCACTCAAATGCTAGAAAATTAGACATTTTTTCCTGAGTGTGGGTGGTTTTTTTTACCATTTCAGTGAGTTTACATGGCTCCTGGAGGTGGGTACCGTAAAGCACAGGAGGCAACGCTAAGTCAGCAGTGTGACAGACTGCCCCACGGCAGGAGCTTCCTCTCCCCAACCCGGTGGCAGGGAACTGGTTGTGTTCTCCCTGTGTCTCATGGCACCACATTCTCTGTCAAAGAAAAAAATTAAAGTTCTATGACAGGGTCAGCTCCTGACAAGCCCATATTAATAATTTTAGTGTCTTTTAGATAACTGCAAGTGGATTATTTAGTATTTTTTCTAATTTTTGATCCATGCTCAAACAGAGCCTTATTCACTTCTTTCTGATTAGGTGGTTTACAATAGCCTCCAAACACAGATTAAGTATTCTATAATATCTACCATCATCCTTTTCCCTTCTCCCCTCATCCAGAGTCATTCAATAAACCTGCCTCTTGCCTGTCCCAAAATTTCACAGCAAGTATACATAATATTGTATACCACACAAATCCTCCTCCTTCTCACTCTCTAGATCAGATTTGCAAAACACTGGGGCAATCCCCACATCTGCTGTACCTGACAGAGCATCCTGGGAGCATTTTGAATTTCAGGCTGCTTCTGAGACCCAGAACAGTATGCCCACCCTTTCCAGTTACGCTGCACCCGGCAGTATCATTTGCACTTGTAATGACACCCCAAATCTGCAGGTTTCTGGGTACTTGAAATCAGAATCACAGAATCACTCCGGTTTTGGAAGAACCTGGGAAAGCCCCAGCCAGCACAACCTCCGTCTCAAACAACTATTCCCTGGCTCACCTCTTCCACTTGTTGTTGTTATTATCCGAGTGTGCTGACCCTACCTTCAGGGCAGGAAAGTGTGTCTGCAAGGTGCACTCAGACTGATGACATCCAGTATTTCCCTTGGAGCACACCAGCTGGAGTGTCCCTGGAGCCAACTCTGACACCACTCCTGCAGGTAACTAATACAGACAGATGGCTAATTTGGCTTTAAGCCTGTCCTCCAGGATGTTCTACTCAGTAATCGAGCTTACTTCTGATAATGATAAAACATAACAATTCTAACAAAACGTTTGGTTTTATACCAGCATTTCTGATTCTTCTAGTTATTTTCTGTAACACTGACATTTGCATTCAGAAATCTCAAACTCAAAACATTTTCCTTGTTGAATCAGGTTCTTTTTAGGCTTATAAAATACTTGTGACGCACTTTTCTCCAAGTATCTTTGTCACTCAGAATTATTCCATTAATAATATTTTGAAATTTATCTTCATGGATCAAAAGTTCCATATTCTGAGCTGTATTTGTTGTGACCAGTCAACTGTGTCACCTAGTACAATACTGCTCACTCCTTGCTTCAGTGTAAATATACAGCTGCCCATTTGCTTTCCATAAGACCTGTACACAGAAAGCTGAAATATAATTTCCATGCATTTTTGAGATAATACACATATGTATGCATCAACTGAAGACAAACTGAAAGGGGTTGTAGCTGACATTAAATATTGGTGGAATTTATTTTTGTGTTACTTTCTTAAATTTATTCACATGACAGCTAAATGTCTGAGAATTTTTTAGGAAATGCTTGATTTTTTTTTATTTCTGCCAAAGATAATTAACTAATTAATTTAAAGTAGTTAAAGTATAAAGAAAGTTAACAGCTAGAGAAAATGGGGGAAGAAGGCCTAAGATGTGGTAGCAAAATTTGGCCTCAATAGTCCTCTGTGGACACTTCCGTTTCACTTTAACGCTTCAGCACCATAGTGTATTGAGTTTAGTATGAGATAGTTTATAGACGATTGGATGGTTGACAAATTCTTGAAAAGTTCAAATGCAGATAGCTGCAAAAAGTGTATGCACTACCAGAGACATCCAGCAATAAGAAGGAGCACAGCCTTTTAAGTCCTGTATTCCTGTGGGAAAGTGCTGTTTCTTTCCTCAAGACCCTAGGTGTAATAATGGTTCAAAATATCAAAATGACCCAAATCCAGAATGTCTAATACTTTTGTCAAGACAAGGAGGAGATATTTGCGATAATTACACTGAATTTTGCTCTGTTCCTAGCTTTGCCACATGCCTCTCCGGTAAGCCACTTGTTCTGTGCTTCATCTATTAAATTCAATATTAATATCTTTCTACTTCAGTGGGATGCTTTGATAACACATTTGCTAAAGCTTGTGATGCAAACACAAGCATTTAAGAAAGATCTTCTTTAAAAGTTCCTAGTGAAAAGTCAAAGAAACAAAAAGTAATTTCTTTTCATTAAGTGCTCATAGAATTAACAAAATATTTTTCTCATTTCATTTCTTAAAACTTTGTTTCAAACCCAAGAAGTGTGTCCATTGTCTTTCAGAGGCTTTCAAGAGTTCATTTTAGCCAGCAGCTGCCTGACACAAATATCTGTCTTCCAAAGGAGAAAACAAAGTGGGTTCACTTGGCACTTACCAAGGGACCAGCAGCAAAGCCTATTTCTCCCGTATACATCAGTCACGGCAAAGACAGAGGTTATGTATTCTGCACACCTGATAGTACATTTTGCCATAGAGATGCATGATGATTGTCAAGAAGAACAATGCTTTTTAAGCTAAACCAGCCTGTTCATATTGAAAGGAAAGCAACTGGGAATACTCTGACCTACCATGAGACAAATATTAAAGCACCTAGATACGTAATCAAAAGCTTACCAAGCTCCCAATCCTGAAATGTCATTCCTTTTTTTAGCAAAACATAGCTCCAGCAATAAAAGCAGTAGATCAAACACTAGCTAAATATTCTCATTATTATCCTGGTGAGAACTAAATTAATTTCTATTTCCAAAAAAGGCAAGGCATGGAAGAAAAATGACAGGACAAGGGGGAATGGCTTTAAACTAAAGGGGGGTAGATTTAGACTAGCTAGAAGGAAGAAATTTTTTACGCTGAGGGTGGTGAAACACCGGCACAGGTTGCCCAGAGAGGTGGTGGATGCCCCGTCCCTGGAAACATTCAAGGTCAGGCTGGACGGGGCTCTGAGCAAGCTGATCTAGTTGAAGATGTCCCTGCCCAGGGCAGGGGGGTTGGACTACATGACCTTTAGAGGTCCCTTCCAACCCAAACTATTCTATGATTCTACAACCAAAGCACTTAACACATGGAGAAAGGGACTGTCCTTCCGTTTCTCTTCCCAGTGAGATAGACGTAGGGTAGACCACATTTCAGCATTAGTTTAGGTCTATCTGTTTTTACATATCTTGAGAGGTTTAACTTTTGTCCTGTTTTATACGATAGGAGTTTTGTTATTAACTTGACTGAGACCAGGATATCTTTTTGAGAGTTTCCCAAGCCCTGCCTTGCAGGTTCCTGTGAACTATAGTTGGTATTTTAAACTGCTATTCAAGTATTCACAAAGCTATGAATATAAAATTGGTACATTTCTTTTTTTCCTGTTTTTAACCGTTGCTTAGCTAATTACGCTCCAGAGATACTATCTGACGTAGCAGAAGCAATGCTGAATAATTCAGAAATAAGGAATATCAAATGTGCAGAAAGGAAAGCTGTCATGAAAAGACCCAGGGGTCTGTTTTAGCTAATAAATCTGACAGCACATCAGTTACCAGCCCTGCCTCTGGCACTGCAATGAGCTACTGCTGCTCCAACTATTGTTATCACCTACAGATTTTTTGAGTCCCAACAAGAGAATCTCCAAAACAGTACCTTCTTCAGACTGAAATACCTAACTTTGAAAAATGGACTAAGGACACCAAAGTTTACTTTTTCCATTACTATCATATCTCTGGAAGGATGTGTATACCGTTAACATTACTCTTACAGGGACAGAAACCAGAGAGAGACAAAAAAAAGGCTCAGAAAGGCAGAATTCTCCGAAGTAAATATTAACAGACCTTATCGGTAACACCAAGTTTATTTAAACAGATAGCAAATATACAAGACACCAGAAGTCTCAAGGTGTATTTTAAATATCAAAATGCTAGTCATCCCTGTCACACTTCCAGCTGGCAAAATTTACTTACTAAAATCTTGCTCACTGGCAATATATGCTTATCTATGGTTTTCAGGAATTTCAGAATAATTAACTGCTACAATTCTTCCCTTAAAATGTATTGTTTTTTCCATGCTATTACACAGGCAAATCACAATAAGAAAATTAAATCACAAAAAGAAAATTAATGTGTTTACTTGAGCTTTTTAATAAAACAGCATCTGCGTTAAGGTAAAGTGATGCTACCAAAGAGCTTTTAACTTAGATTCACATGGATTGTCTCCCCCCCAAACAAATAGTAGTTTAAATGTAGAGGTACTAAATATTAGTCATATCAGGAAAGTTCAAATAACTCAGAATACTCCTCCTCCCAACATACAGGACCTATCCAAAATACTTTTCACTTCTGCCTCCAGCTTTATGAGAACTATTCCCAGTGCCATGCTATTTCTATCAACGATGTTGTTGCAAAGAAGAAAGTAAACAAAAAACCTATGTTAATTTCAGGCTTCATTAGAAATGGAAGTGAAAAAACATCAATGCTTATTGAACGAAAATGGACTCAAGTATTGTTCCCTGAGAACATCAAAGTTCTCAGGGAATCTTTCAAATACATCTCATCTTGCTGCTCTCCCGTACATCTTGTGCCTGTTACCTCATCAGAACCAAGACTGGATCATTTGAACTTCTGCAAGAATAGCTGTTCCAAATATCTGAGATACGCAAGGTCAGATAGTTCAGGAATGGATGAAACAAGTATAAGATTTAGCTTTGGAAAGGGCAAACGCAACTTTAAGATCTATTAGTAGAGATCTTTCCAGCAGATATAGATCAATAGCACTGCTGAGGATTGCATGCAGTATGATGCTGCATACAAACCTGGCCTGCTATTTTCAAAAAAGGAGAAATGAAACTAAACTTAGAGCTGTTGCAGAACAATCAGAGGAATTATGGATCTGATATTTTATGAGAAGAGGCTGAAGAAGGCCATTGAAGTGAAGACTGAAACAGGATGCGATTTCTCTTTAGCAGCAGACCAGGAGTTATCTGACAGATCAAATATTTTTAAACAACCTGGTTGCTTAGGAATGTTCAATTCATTTCCAGAAAGACCAGCATTTTCAGCGATCTGAGGCATCATCTCTACTGCTGTCCAGTTGCAGGAAGCCCTCTAGTCCTGCTGGTGTCACGGCTTTATGGGTTGAACTCCACGTCTTTCTGCTTCAGTTCTGCTCTCGGGGTATTTTGGAATCTCTCTTACGTCCAGAATGTCACACCATGCAGAAATCTACAAATTCATTTAATAAAGTTTTGTAACTAACTTTCTCTGAGTCAAATGAAACCAATCAAAACCAGCTATCTTGAGAACTACAGCTATCGCCTCACTAGGTAACTAATATTTCTGCTCGTGCCTATTCTTTACAGATACAGAGCAAAGTGCCTTTCAAGCTTCTTTCAGTTATCTTCCACACTTCTGGAAAATTTCTTTTCCAGCTGGGTAATAGCTGTTTTCCCATTCAGGGCACGTTCCTATTTTGCCTTATTTCTGTAACTACTTGAAGAAATTGCTCAGAGCAAAAAAAAAAAATTAGAAGAAACCTACTTCATTTAGCATCTGAATTCTAGCACTGTTTAACATGAACTTCTGTAGAAATTCTAAGTGGCTTGTATGACTTTTTTGTAGATGCACCTGATGGGGCATCCGATCTAAACTGAGTCTCTACAACTAACAGTGTGTGTGTGTGGGAGAGTTACTATTACTCAGCCCAAGCATCAGATTTCTAGTTTCACCATGCACTGTACTGTATTTATTCTTTAGATGACTACTAGGGAGATTGCATACTTAATATTCCTCACAACAGCTGAGATTTTACCAATGTATCTTTAGTAGGAAGCTTTCTGAAGCCAGAAACTTGCTAATTAAGCAGAAATTAAATAGAAATGCCAGTCAAAAGATTTCAAGGAGCAGGTAGAGAGGACGTGACATCAGTTCTCACAGGTGAATACCCCATCATAAAGAACGAGAAAGCAAAATCTTTGGAGAAAATTAAGGTATAAAAGAACACCCTATGCTGTAATTTTGTGCCTATTTATTCTGCGTTCTCCTCTCCTTGGGGAAATGAGGAAGAGGTTGCAGTGTCTAAAAGACAACAGAAGCATGACAGATTCCATCTGAGGCTGAGAGGAAATGATATCCTGACTTGTGAGGAAAAGGAGTAGGGGACAACTGAGATTCTGAAATATTCTGAAACCACGAAGGGCCAAGGGCTACAGCAAAGTAAGTTCCAGGATTGCATTTGCGCTTTTCACAGCTGTTATCACACTGGAGAGTGGTCGTTGTCTATGATCATCAGCTTTTACAAATACCATTTCTCTTCCTCTACTATTACCAATGGATGAAATCTATTCTGAAAGAAATTCTCACTATCAGTCCACTTTGAATTTTTTGTTACTAAATTTTAGCCTCTTCTCTTTGCTAACTTCTAAACTGCTACTGGGATTTTTTTGTTTGTTTTTTTCCTCCTTTTTTCTCTGCTGGATGCCAACACTGATAATCACCCTATGGGTCAGATGTCCGAGTTCTTTGCTACAACAGATTTTTCTGCTTCTTTTTTTAAAAAAATAATTTCTCTAGGGACATCATTCTTGTTATGCTGTTAAGCTTTATTGAGTTACATAGGAATAACTTTCTACAGGTCTACTGTGTACTTGGCTCTTGGATGTGCTTGTGCATTCCCACTGAAAGGATCTGTAGGTGGGTTTAAATAATTTTTTTTTTTCTGATTTAAAAATCTTGTCATATTTTCTTTATTAAGACCTAGGCTAATATGCATAGGTCCACGAGTTTGAAGTCAGTGGCTTCACCATATACGTGGCCAAACAACTTTGAACAAAATTCCCCTGAAAATCATGGCTGTAAATGATTTTAGTATCATAAGAAAAGCTTTTACAGGCAAAGCACTACTTGGATTTCATTTAAACTAACATTTGAATGTGACTTTGCCCCATCAGCCAGTAGGTGGAGATGTAAGTCCAGCAATTACTGCAGAAACCAGCTATTTGGCAGTCCTTGATAACAGTTGAAGGTTTGTATAATACAATTTAACTGAGGTTAGATTTCTTAATAAGTATTAGATGAGACAGATGAAATCTGTCTGCAGTTAAGGCCCATCTATCAGCCTTCCTTGCCACAGACATTCTTACAGCCTATGGTCAGCTGTGCCTGAGGTGCTTAGGAAACTTTCATATTCAACAAACTATTAATGAAAGTAAAAAGGCAAAAAGCTAAATAGGTGATCAAAAGATGTATTTTCTAATACCTGACCACCTGTGGTCAAGTATTTTAAAAAGCTTCATCAGCATTCTGTTATACCACATTAAAAAAAAAAGGCAGTATAAAAAAATGTATAGTCTCAGTCATCCCAATACCCACATTTTGATAAGTTTTGAGTCCTTTCATGCCTACAGAAATGATGAGCATGTTGTTACCTTCCAGTAGATATATGAATGTTCTTAAAGTATTACCACTTCCATTGAGACAGTCACAATACCCTGTTTTGGTATTAAAAATTTATGAATCTATTAAATTATCGTTATATGAACTCATACTGGAAATGGTTGCAATAGCGGTAGTATCTTGTGACTTACGAAAAATGCAATCATGTCCCTTAAAATCACTCTGCTATAGAATAATAATAATATTATCCCTATTTAGCAGAAACGGAAATGCGATTACAGTAATATAAGATAAAGTGTAAAAATTAAGGCAATATAGTTGGACATTTATAATAATTTCATTGTTTTGGTTATGCTGCTTGATTTAAGGTCAAATGAGAACAACCCTGAAATAACAGGGCCCATATGATTTAGCTATATCAACTAATTATATATATTGTAACGACAACTAACAAAGGACTATTCTTCTTCCCCGAATGCCCTTTGAACAAGTCAGGAACAAACAACGATTGTGCTTTGAACAGTTTTGCTGTTTAAACTGTCATTCTGTCAAAAAGAATCACTACAAAATGGGCTAGGCATTAAAACCTACTGCAAAGCAGCGAGCTGGCGACTTGAAACATTTCCTGTGGGCCGAGAACTTTGGAAGTGCCTTCTGGGAGTCTCTTCGAAACCACTACCCTGAGGTCCCCAGACAGTGGTCTGAAAATACTGCTCCAAACTACTTTCTTCCCTGCTGTTTAGCTTTTCCTCGGGTACTCTGAGAGGTCCTTTGCATGTTCGTAATGCTTTGAAAAGGAAAAATGTTGTTACTGTTCTCCCACTGTGCTCCTAGCTTACCACCATCTCTTCCACTCCTAATTCACTGCATGTCCACAGGTCATTTGTACTCACAGGAAAAGAGAACGGTTATTTGCCCTAGCACAAAAAAGCCAGGGCAGTTCTGCAGAACCAGCTAAACTTTCTGCTGGAGAACCAGGAGAGCGGAGGGAGTGGGGTCTCCTCCCTCCTTGCAGGCACCTCATTCTCTGTAGGGGGCAAATGGACTCGTATAATTTAATGCCTACAGCACCTCTCCAGCACTGAAAATAACACTGACACACCAGCTTAACAACAGAAAATATCAGAGGGGTTGATTTTCCAAATAATTCACTTGAATTATTTCCTTCGTGTTTTCCCACAAAGGAAATAGGTATTTTTAGAAATGAGCAAAGCTGATATATGAATCTTGTTCCCTAATAAAGGACACTGTCTTGGCAGTTTACGGAACAACAAATGTCAACTGTTTTGAGCCTCATTTGTTCCTGGTCTCTCAAAAGATACGCATAGCATTTTATAAATAAACTAACACAGCAAAACTTGGAGTGTTTATCATAATTTTCACCTCACTGGTTGCTGGAGGCATTTGCCTTTGCCTCTTGACAAAACTGGTCTTTGAGCTAGAATAATGATATTTTGGTTACTTACACGAAAAGAAAACAGATGCTAGTGTGTCTGGGGATAATTCAGAATGTGATCTTGCATGTCTTATTTCTAAGGTCCTCATCATGTCATACCTATACTGAACTCTCCTAATTTTTGAAACAAAATTTGTATTCTCTCTCTTTTTTGCACTCAAGTCTCAGATAAAAGATCTGATTCACAGATAACTGCCAGGGTTAACAACTACAGAAATATGGAAGAAACATGATGACTGCCAGAGACATGCAAAAAATGCTGATGGCCATTACTAAAAAGCAATTACCTATAACCCAACATCAAAATGGAAATTGTCTTGAGAGATTATCTGCAAACATTGTCTTGCATCTGATTCAGTTCAGTATTGCATTAAAAACCTGCATGGTGCAATTCAGCAACCCTACTCCATGACCTTTAAATAGGGCTTTGTGCATAACTGTATCAGTTTGGAACATGTGCCGATGAGGTCCTAGATCTTGGTCTCAGGTCTGGAAAGGGACCTGAAGAGCCAGCTGCCATTGTGCTGTAAATCTGATGCCATCCAGAGCATATGGAGAAAGTATTGTGTACCATTTCATAAAG
>NW_008825428.1:6741718-6742617 GCF_000699105.1 Pygoscelis adeliae
GACAAATTTTCCAGGGCCACAGAAGTGGTACATGCTGCATTTTTGGCTGAGAAAATGGAGGAACCACTGGATGTATTGTTAGAAAGCCAGAGGCTTTGCATATCTTGATTTCTGGCATGGACCAAACAGACATTCTTACAATTGGGATTTAAAACAGAGTTCGCTATTTGCATGAACCTCAAATAGAGCTCAGATATGGTTGGAGGCCATCTTGGGCTTAGCGACCATGAAATGATAGAATTCTTGATTCTTAGTGAAGTAAGGAGGGGGGGCAGCAAAACCACAACCATGGACTTCCGGAGGGTGGACATTAGCCTGAGAGTCCCTTGGGAGACAGTCCTGAAGGGCAAAAAGGGGTCCAGGAAGGCTGGACGTTCTTCAAGAAGGAAGTCTTAAAGGCGCAGGAGCAGGCTGTCCCCATACGCCATAAGAAGAACGGGCGGGGAAGACGACCAGCCTGGCTGAACGGGGAGCTCTTGCTGGGACTCAGGAAAAAAAGGAGAGTTTACCACTTGTGGAAGAAGGGGCAGGCGACTCAAGAAGAGTACAGGGATCTCGTTAGGTCATGCAGAGAGGAAATGGGAAAGGCAAAAGCCCAGCTAGAACGCAACCTGGCCGCTGTCGTTAGAGACAACAAAAAATGTTTTTACAAATATATTAATGACAAGAAGAGAGCCAGGGAGAATCTCCATCCTTTATTGGATGCGGGGGGGAACATTGTCACCGAGGATGAGGAAAAGGCTGAGGTACTTAATGCCTTCTTTGCCTCAGTCTTTAGCAATCAGACTAGTTACCCTCAGGGTACTCGGCGCCCTGAGCTGGAAAACAGGGATGGCGAGCAGGATGAACCCCCCATAATCCAAGAGGAAGCGGTCAACGACCTGCTACGTCATCTGGAT
>NW_008825428.1:6743906-6754111 GCF_000699105.1 Pygoscelis adeliae
TTAGATTGGATGTGAGGAAAAATTTCTTTACTGAAAGAGTGGTTAAACATTGGAAGAGGCTGGCCAGGGAAGTGGTTGAGTCACCATCCCTGGAAGTATTTAAAAGACGTGTAGATGACATGGTGACATGTAGTGGACATGGTGGTGTTGGGTTGACGGTTGGACTCGATGATCTTAGAGGTCTTTTCCAACCTTAATGATTCTATGATTCTATAACATTGCAATAGGCTGTAAAAATTGAAGGGTTAATCAGAATTCAAAAATCTTAGCAAATTGAAGAAGTGAAGTAAAAAAAGGCAAAAAAGATAAAATTGAAAATGTTCAGTTACAAAGTATCACACTGATCTAGGGATAATGAAGATAGATCACCTTTTTGGATGTGGCACTTCAAATAGATATGAAGACAAATGCCTTGCCTTCAAACGTGTAAAATCTGAATTACAAGAGGAGGATGATGAACATTTGGCTAGATACCCGTTCTGCAGAAAATGATGTGGAGGTTACACCACAGCACAAGCCTGGCATGAATCAACAACGTCAAGAAAATATAAAAAGGAACGTAGCCTCTGAGACAGGCAAAGTCACCCACCTATTCTACTAGGCAATGATAAGGCTTTGGCTGGTGCAGTATCTGCTTTCAGTATGGAAAAAGTCCAGAGGAGAGCAAAGGTAATAAGCAGAGATCTAGAAAACACAACTTATTAAGAGAGACTGAAAAAAATAAGGTAATTTACTTGAAAATAAACAATGAACTGATCTGACATCCTCCAGTACTTAAAGGTCTTCTCCCAGTGTACAGTGTACATGACAAAATATAAAGGGGTTAAAGCTGCGGCAAGAAAGTTTCTGATTAAATACTATAAGAATAGTACTGAAATACTGACTAGACATAAATTTGTTCTCAGCCCCTTCTTTTCATGCTTTCACCACACACTGCATTGGCAGCTTAATTTCTTCAGAGTGGAAGTCAGAAAAATCTCTTCACCTCAGGGCTAAGGGGGTCCTATGCCAAGATAGCTGGACAGTCAGAATTATACTATATAGACAAAAAATCAGAAGGTATATATTGGCAGGGGGAGATGCTTCTACGCCATGCTTATTTGATCACTGCCTCTGAAAAAAGAACTATGGGCATTGGAGGGAAAAGGAAGAAAAGCACTGTGATACTCTGGAGTATCTGGCAGACCCCATAGAGTAAGGGGGAAATGACACACACATACCCCCAACCCCAACCGCTCATACTGGACAGACGCTAAAGAGTATTAGTAAACTTGAGCCAATGAGCGTGTATGGAACTCGCATCAATGTACAGATTTGGAAGCTGTTTGGCACGCTGAGGGGTCTGACAAAATTAGTCATTGGTTTTAGTCTTTGTTCTCTCTTCTGTTGGAAGAACTGTAGCACAGATATGGGCTTTAGATAGCAATAGGTCATTCTTTAAAAAACTCACAACAACAAACAAACAGAAATGGAAGTGGATGGAGATGTCAATCCCAACGTTATGCTGGTAAACACTATAAAATGTAAGAGAAGGGTGTTGGTTTTCTTAGTACCAATAGGTGTCACCAAATTCTGCATGAAAGTTCTAGAGAAAATGGCTTGAAAATATAAAATTAAAAATAGAAATAATTATTTTAAAAGTGTGATTTCTGTTTCTTCATGGAAAATTGTTCAGACATGACTTTATAATTTTGAAAGCCAAGTCATCTGTATCAACAGCATGTTGATAGCATTAAATAGCTCACCTGTAATCACTGAGCAACGTATCTGCCTTCTTCTTGGCCACCATCCCAGTCTTTTTTACGTAAAGAAATATTAAATTCATGTCCAGAAACTACTTAGTTTTCTAATTACTGGTAGTTTCGTTGACCCACTCTATGAATCTGCCCCAGCATATGGGCATATAGACTGTCAAGCTCTAAAGTTAATACTTGTGTGAAGTAGCAGGCTAACAGCTCTAGAAACATTACATTCAAGATGTTTACGTTTTTATGCTAACCATGAAGCTCCAAATGTGAAAGAAAATTGGAAATATGAGTTTCCACAGAAGCAGAAGATCCATAGCTACTTCGGCACTGCAGCATTAAGGCATTATGAACACAATTTGTTCCCTTTTGCCTTGGGAGTCAGGAGCCACTAACAACATTCAAGTGAAAAGTTGTGTATCAAACCTGAATCTACCTGATTCAGCTAGGAAATAGGACTCAACTAATTGCTTTAGTGATTCTTGTGAGGTTATGAAAATTATACCAGCAGCTTTTTATCTTTGATTTTTTTTTTTTTTAGATTTTTTTTATTCTGACAGGTTACACTCTGTAGAGTTATCTCTTCTGTCCTGGCCTTCAAAGAAAATGTACTGGTTGTACAGAACCTCTACACTGAAATCCAACCAAAGGCAGGAGAAAATGATTGAATATTCATATCTTCACTCATAAACGGTGTGTTAGTGTCAGCATTTTTCACTGAAAAAATTCTGAGATTTTCATGGTGCCACAGGTGGACAGCAGTTTGTAAAAGCTATTGTTATCTCCACTATTGTTACCTCCACTAACAGTCTTCTACAGACCATAGCTTGTCAAAACAATCAATCAAGACCTTAAATTACACAAACTCACACTGGTTAGAGACTGCTTCTCTGTAGAATGATGCCTTTGCATCAAACATTCCTGTAGCACAGTTCAAAACAGTAGATTATACTCAGGCTTTAAAAAAATAGACAATTGTTTCTGGTTGTGAGAGGTTTTATGAATATGTTTATAGGCAGAAATCAGCCATAAAAGACACAGACTATAAAGCACTGGGAGCTATAGAACAGAAATCATTGTACAAAGCACTTTCTAAACTTCAGAAAATGATCATAAAATTGCAAGAGTACTTGTCAGATTTGAAATGCAGTCTTAGCAAAGACTTTCTTTGCACTATGTTGTTGAAAGTATATATAAATACTGAAAGTAAGGAGATGCAGAAAAAGAGAGTATTTCTGAGAGTATGTCATACTCAAATAAAAAAGCTGACAACAGCTTGCATAATAATAATAATATGATTTTACATATGCAAATCAACAAAAAGTGCCAGGTAATCTTCCAATCTAACACACAACAGGCTACATTAAGGTCGTACGTTACATCCCAGGTTGAGAATCTGTGATGCAAGGGAAGAGAAAAATGTACCAATCAGCTAATTTCATCCCTTGAGTACGTCCAAAATTTTACCAAAAAGTACATCCGTAAACCATAAATGGCCCCTATTACTGTGAGATCTCAATCCCCTAGCCTTTGACAGACTCATATCCAAAGTAGCCTTGCGATGGTGGGTGATTCTATTCCTGTTTTATTAATGGGAAACTGAGTACAAGAACTAAAATGTCTCGCCAGAGGTTACAAAGTTACATCGTCGGCTAGCCGAGTATTTGCCAAACTATTGTTCTGGTCCTTTGCTAGAATTACATGATTCTCCAGCTTTGTCTCCCTTCAGGGGGATCTGGAGATGACAGTTCTATGCCAGAAGGCAAACAGGCTGTCATAGAAAGGAACCCTCAGAGAGCAAGGAGTGGTCATATACCAAAAAACTACTAACTTTCCCAGGTAGGTGCTAGAAGTCCTGCCATCCAGTAAGTAGCACAACACTTCTCGCATCGGTTAGGATTTCCATCTTGAGTTGCAATTCAATAGCAATGCTGTTAGGTCTCACCCGCACCTTTCCCTCCCTCCTGTATCATCAAGTTACACCACCATAAAACTGCCCCGAGGAGCTGTGCAGCCCTTTCTTACCCTAATTGATCTGTGCTGTATTAATCCTCTTGATTAGTTTGTGGTTTTTCCAAATAGTTTTTTGAGTTGAATTGTTGATGTTTTCTTGTCTGGTTAAAAATATGTTGCTGCTGGCATGAATGGACACTGATGCCAGTTTTCAGATCGGGCATGCGATAACATGAATTGATGTAATGTAAGCGCTGCCAGGAAATAAAGAGCAGTCATCCCCAGCAGGCTTGAGTATATCAAACCTCTGCTTTAAACTTCCACAGAGCTTTTAGCCCAGACAGGCTATTAAATCATATAAACTGACATGCTGTATATCACAGTCCATTATAGTAACAAGGTTATCCTATTAGTTTAAGTGGCAATCGCTTGGGTTAGGCAAACTCCTCCAGAGACTAGAGTGCTTGCACCACAGAAAGAAACAGCCAAACAAGAGCATGCTCTTATGCCCCAAACCCATATATCCCATAAGGGCATAGTCCCAAACCTCTGCCACGACAGAGAAACAAACCAGCGAGAGATGATAATAAGCCAAGGTGATCCTTGCCACAAAGGAGGTAAACATCTCTGGTCCTCCCTGCTTATAGACGAGAAGATTTCCCAAGTATCTCAAATTCCGCTGAATGATCATTGATCCTGGGATCAAGACAGTGAGCATCATCATGACATGATGATGATTTCACGATTGTCTGACAATTTCCCACAATACATCAGAACATCAATTTGCTCTGTGTCGATTACACAACCCTGAATACATCAGAGGAAAATAGCATGAAGCCCCCTTCAGAATATACTGGGGCAGTTGTACACGACTCGCAAGAGAAAAACCACTACAGCCAACTGTGATGAGCTGCAAGTGTGACAGATCAGCTGAATGCAATACAAAACTTCTATTGTTTCCGTGGCACATAAAAAAGGGAAATCAACAAGGAGTTCACAGATTTAGTCTCTGGATTGGAAGACAACATTATTTAGGGGTGAAGTCCATTTTCCATGCCTCTAAGGATTCAATGTAACCTGCAAAGCAGCAACACAGATCTCTCAGAAAAATAGCTAATCTTAAAGGCTACATGAGATCCATTTATAGAATAGTTGTTAAACCTTCCTAAACACCACAATAAGCATAGAGCAATATCCAATAATTCACATAAGAGATCTGATTGAAAATACATTTTATATGGCTATAGTCTGCTTCAGTGAAACCTATGGGAAACTTGGTGTGGCCAAACTACGTGTGAACCAAAATGATAGATTTTGTAGATGAATGCAGCCTGATCCAAATGCAGTTATAAATTTGTCATGTGACTCCCAGGTTGGTGCTAGTACACCATCTGTACCTGAATTTGACACTGGGCAGGCTGGAAGCTTCTGAGAGTGTTATACAGTCCTAAAGTCATAAACATCAAGCCAAATCTTGGTGTAAAGCTACTTGTTGTGAACAACTGCAGAGGGCCTGAGAATGGGTGTGGGTGTACATCAGGAAAAGCTGAGATCTGGAACGAAGCTCCAAGTTCTGTCACAGCGAAGGGTGATGATGCTGCCTGAGTGGCACTGCAGGTGTATGAACAATAAAACATGCCCATGCTCACACCACAAATGGATGACAATGCCTAGATTCTTCACAAGAGGGTTTTGAACTGAAAGACTGCATCCAGATAGATGTCGTCCAACAGGAAAGTGCCTGTCAAACACTGACCATAGTGGAGTACAGTTGAAAAAAAATAAAAAGTGGGGAAAAATTGATTCCAGAAACAGTAGCTCAGCTGGCATTGGAGCTCAGTAAGCTCTGTGTTACTGTCACACCAAAAGCCTACCTGACAAAACTTCAGTTTGTGGTGTCTACAGCAAACACTCTGCTGATGTCTGCCGCAGCAGTGTTTTGATCACGTGCAGATAGAAAGCAAACGCATCATTCAGATACTATAATGACTGCTCTTAGGTCTTCTGTAGTTTGATCTGGTTTTACGTACATTATTTCTTAGGTTGATGTGACCTTTTCTGCTTAACACACATACTGAGTTGGCATTTTAAGTGAGGGAAAAAACTCAGCAGTGCAATTTTTGGATCATGTACCCATTATTTGCTGGTGCCTTACTAAAAATGTTGGCAATTTTCCAGTTCATTAAGGATCAGCTCAGATCTGATGCTGCTGGCAAGAAATAAAGCTATTAGGATACCAATAGCAAAATATTTAACCTAAATAAAAAAACCAAAATCCCTACTGCTTACAAAATAGTAACACAATAATTATGGTGCTGGCTGAAGCTATTTCTAGTTTTAGTGTACATGCACCTAAAGGAAAACTCTTCTGCCTCTTTAATTCTGTAGAAGTTGTCTTGGTCAATTAAGTTACTGATATGTAAAATGCTTTGTAATGTTTACCATACTTGTTGTAAGCAAGGTATTAAAAGCTTGAGGTGTCAACAGAGAAGGCCCTAGGAGAAAAGCCATACTAACTTTGAATTAGAACATAATTCCTCCCCCAAGCAAAATTCATACTGATTATTTAAAACACTTCTATACCCTTGCCATTCTAGGCAGAGGGTACTTTTGAGCAAAGATATTGTCCTAGCTCAGCCAGCCTTCAATCCTGCTGCCATGTGTGGGGACAGACACGGTGGTTCCATGTGCAATGCTGCTTTTCCACCTGCATTGCTCTGATGTGGATCCTGTGATGGGGAAAACAAAGGAAGACTCTCACTGATTTGTGTAAGAACTGGGAAGCCTTTCCACCTTTCTGGGGAGACGACTACTCAGATTACAAGAGATTTATAGGTTGATTGTCCTATATGTTGTTCCTCGCAAAGCCATTTATCTGTGTGTCTTACAAATGCAGGCAGGGCAAGGTGGGTATCAACTGCTGCCATGCTGATTGTAACAACAGTTCATGCAAAACCACCACATCTGTTCTGTACTGCACAAAGCCTCTGTTCTACAAAGTCTGCCGTGAGTACCTCCTCTTCAGGCCTCTCCTGACTTTGAGAGATGCATACTACAAACTGCAAATGTGTGAAATGGCTGATAAGCAACCCTGTAGCTACACTGGCAAGATGTAAGTTTTACTTATACACAAACTTTGAATGCTGAACCAAATTATACGATGTGCTATGTGACTTTCAGTAAGCAACAAGAAATTACAACTGCTCAGAGGACCAGGAAGACTTGTGGAAGAGAATGGAGGCTCTAGCAACTCCAGAGTGTTATGTGATTGCACTAGCTGCATCTATGTTGTGGAGTGGTCACATTGGCAGCTGATGGAAAGTACTTCATCAGCACTTACACCAATGCAAGACGAAGTCTGATGGGCCTAGATGGAGATAAGTAAAAAGGAACAAGTAGAATAATGAAAATAAGCCCCCTGAATGCCGCAATTACCTACTTCTCCCTGTACAAAGCTGGTCATTCCCTGGATATAAGGGTCAATTTCTGCATGAATCAGATCCATTACTTCAAAATAGTGCAGAGTCTGGGACAGAGACACAGGTTTTCTGTTGCTATTGTTTCCAAGTTTTGTTTCGGGAAGGGGAAAATGCCGAGTTTTTAAACTGCCAAAACCTGCAGTGTGGAGTTTCAGTCAGGGCTACTGACAGTATCAGAGCCAGTCCTGCTGCCAGCCCTGCTGGGACGCTGTGCTGGTTTTAGCTGGGATAGAGTTAATTTTCTTCACAGTAGCTCGTATGGGGCTATGTTTTGGATTTGTGCTGGAAACAGTGTTGATAACACAGGGATGTTTTAGTTACTGCTGAGCAGTGCTTACACACAGTCAAGGCCTTTTCTGCTTCTCACCCCACCCCACCAGCGAGTAGGCTGGGGGTGCACAAGAAGTTGGGAGGGGACACAGCCGGGACAGCTGACCCCAGCTGACCAAAGGGATATTCCATGCCATATGACAACATGCTCAGCATATAAAGCTGGGGGAAGAAGAAGGAAGGGGCAGACAATTGGAGTGATGGCGTTTGTCTTCCCAAGTAATCGCTACGCATGATGGAGCCCTGCTTTCCTGGAGATGGCTGAACGCCTGCCTGCCCATGGGAAGGCGTGAATGAATTCCTTGTTTTGCTTTACCTATTAAACTGTCTTTATCTCAACCCATGAGTTTTGTCACTTTTACTCTTCTGATTCTCTCCCCCATCCCACTCGGGGGGAGTGAGTGAGCAGCTGTGTGGTGCTTAGTTGCTGGCTGGGGTTAAACCACAACAGATGCGTGCTGTGTGAGAGACCTGGAGACTTTGCCAGATTGAATCATGTCTGCCTGTCTGTCTGTCCTCTCTCTGCTGATGCAGATTAATCCCAGCTGATCCTTACATGAGACTAATTAAAAGAAAAGAAAAGAAAAAAGGATGTACCTTTGTGAAGAGTAGAAGGACATTCCTGTGAATGAGCTGATCTATACAATACTGGGATCGGAGGCTGGCTTATCAAAAATTATTTACAAATCAGCTTGATGCTGTTCAGGTTTGACAGCCCTGTGTTTTACAGGGGGCTGTAGTTACAGCAATACATACACAGTAGCAATATCACCAGTCATAAACAAAGCATCTGCTGGCAGAATGTGGACTTAGCTATTGATGCATGTATTGCATCAACCTCCAGCAAAGAAAACATTAAACTAAAATCTGTTCAGGAAGTGCTCTGTGGAATAAACAGAGTAACTGCAGTCACATTCATTCCTTGCCCAATGCCAATACTTTCTCTTAACTACAAGTATGTGCCTGTTTCTTTTATGCATAACCACTGGGACAGGAAAGATTGGGAAGATTTGTGTTTCCAGGCACAGCTTGTGAATTCTGCAACTTGTTGCCCTGACCTTTTTCCTAGTTTTGAGGTTTTATAAGCCTATGTAGAAGCTCTTTGCTTCTACTGCTTTTCATTACTATGAAGTGGCCTACATGGAAATTTCTGGGCTTGGATTCTTCTGCTACAGTTACCTTCTTTGCTTGTTCTGATTCATGTTCACACTCTCCCCTTTATCACTACTTACTCAAAGGGGTCGCTGGGATCAGCTCGCTGGAGCTCTGGAGGAATCGGTATTCTTTTGTAGTACATTTCCCAGTCAAAAGCTCCTCGCATGGCATCCCCCGCCTGTGCCTCGTAGCCAAAGTGATTGTGGTCAATGACATCGATCATAGGACACACGATGGTTTTGTGGTTTAGTGCAATCTGGTCTGAAAAATGAAAGTAGAAAATAGGAAATGGCATGTCTAGTCAAGCCATCTATCATGTTACTGCAAAGCGAATCCCACAGGTTTTCTGATGTTTGAAGATTGCTTGCTTTGTTCCCTATGGCCCCCAAATAATTTCATTTTTCAAATCCGTATCAAACCTTTATCTAAAGTGGACTTAATGCAGTTGGGCAATGATTAGAAGCATTTACAGTTCTTTAAAGGGAGGCATATCCCTGTGAGACCCACAGGAGTCCAGTCATCTATATCTCTGTCACTTTGCTACTCTGAGCTGTCCCTAATCTGTCAGCTACGGAACAAGCCAGCAAGCAAAATATAAAAATACTTTTTCAGCTGTGGGGAGTGTGTATGGCAAGCTCCTGTGAGAGAGATTTGCGTTCCCAAATGTGAATCTCAGCCCTTGCAACCATTCAGCCGCTGTTCTTGTGGCTCTAGTGTGCATCAGCTTTGAGATCAAATGCTACAAATTAAAGGCAAACTGCAACACGAGGAACAAAACAGGGCTTGTGTCCTTTTTTGTACCAATCTTTGAGATATAAAGAAGGCCCCACAGTATTATTCTTACTCACCTGTTTTCTAAAGCAAGAAGTTTCGTTTGTTTGTTTTTTTTTTTTTTTTTTTTTTTTTTTTAAAATACAACTGTGAGGATAAATCAAATTCCTATCTCTAGTACAAGAGCAGGGTGGGCCCGAGTCTTCTTTGGTGAATCCTATTGCTTAATCCCGTGGAGCTCCTCAGAAAAGAAAGAAAAGTAAAGAAGATATTCCAAGCTGCAAGAATTAGGCAGAAGAATAATGGTTTGAAATGAGGAAGTAGAGGGAAAATTTGTAGCTGCGTTGGCATGAAAGGACAGTAGAAAAACTATCTATGAACCCTTGAAAAAACAAAATCTCAAAATTCCAAGGATAATAAAGCTTTCTCTCCAAATGGTAGCCTAGATTCTTTAGAAAATGTAATACATTGTAGGGCCTGTGTGGAAAACTTGTTTTTTGCTTTTAAGGATTAGGTTTCACTGGTGCTTGGTAATACCCTAAAAAAATCAGAGGGCTGAGTGTGGAATGAACACTTAGATAGGAAGGCAGGTAATACTGGTGTAATGATTAATAATACAGATTCTGCTTCCTTGCTTCTGAAGGACTGAAATTAAGAGAAAAGATTATGTTAGCAAAACATCTGTAATTTTCATATTTATTCTCAGTTGTTGTTTAGAGACTGTGCAAATGGGGGAACAATGCTGACAGCTAGTAAGAAATTACTGTGCCTG
>NW_008825428.1:6754149-6759430 GCF_000699105.1 Pygoscelis adeliae
AGCCTTTAATAGTGAAATAAATTTAAAGCACAGGCTCTCACAAAATTCTAGGAAACTCATCTCAGACATAATGGCTGCATTACTGTTGCTATTGCCAAATATAATTACATTCACTGGTATACTGTGTAGCGTTATCTGTAATCATTATGTAAAGTCATTTTTACATAATCTCTTTCCTGTGATGGTCTTGCTAATAGTTATAGGGCTTATAATAATCTGTCTCTGATCCCCCCCTTCTAAATTGATAGGGGGAGAGAAACTAAATGGGATTGATTTGGCTGGAGCAGGTCAAAGGCAGACTCATAATACATTAGCAACCTTCTCTTGATCTTTAAAAGCCGCTGCCTTTAAATAGACTGAAAGATTGGAAATCTCCAAGTCACATGCAGAGATAGCCAGGGAGAAAATTATTTGAGCAATGCTCAAACTCAATCCCAGTGTTCCTTCCTACAACTCTGCAAGATTTTTGCAAATAAGATGATGCTTACCTGCCTGTTCTTGTGTGTTTCTGCAGAACTTACTTCTCACCCCCAAAAATGTTTCAGAGATGATGAGGAACCACAGGAAGATCTTGACTTTTGATGAAACCAGGGTGTTTGCAGTTATGCACACCAAAAGGCAGAGTAATCAAACTTGCAGCCTCAATGTTTCTTTCAGTATGCCTAAAATAATTAATTTTGCATACATACTTCTTAGGCTCAAATATAGCCCCAATATGAATTTAGGAAACAGAAAAAAGGGCTGGAGGGCTAGCTTACATTTCAGAAGAGTGCTAGTATCACAGCTTTTCAAATGTGAACATGCTGCCTTTGCCAGCCACTGCTCTTTATCCCACCTGCTCCTAACGCAAAGGTCTGAAAGTCATAGCTGAAATGCTCTACAGGTTCTTTTCTCTTGCCTTTACTCATCATCCTCTCACAAATTCCTCCTGGTCTGAAAATTTCCATGCGTTATTTCAATGCACATATGCTGCAGATAAAGGGAAGAACAGACAGATAAGCATCGTTGTACATGTAAAAATCCTGCAGATTTGAGGGAAAGCGTGGGATCAAGAGAGAACATTGCTCAGATCTTTCTCCCTAGCAATTTTAAGCATTATATACACACGTATTTGAATTCAGTGCTTTTACTATCAAGCAGAGTGTGCACATGTGACAATAAACAGAAGTTTTCAATATCGGGTAAGTCACTATCTCAAAAATGTAGGTTTTAACTTTATGAGAAAGATGTACCCCTTTAATTTCAAGTGCTTGTTTCAAATTGGCCTGGTTAAAGTAAGAATGCCACACTGCAGATACTCTTATTTTCCTACTTAAATATGTGATTACAGATGGTGACAACATTTGAGTGGCTCAGCAAATTATCTTGTTATGTGTGTTGTCATAAGTACTTGTACTCTCAGTCTCCCCACTGGCAAGTAATGCATCATATAAATGTTGTGGAGATGGACAGCTATAGCTAGCAGGTGTCTTGATAACTTGCTAAGCATGATCTATTAATGATTAGCTTTAAGTCTTGGTCAGGAAAAAAATCTTTTTTGACAAACCTAGTTCTGGTAGCCTATGGCACTACTGATCTACCGTCCATCTCCCCTCTTACTGCTCCTGCAGCAACATCAGCAGAGGGAAAGATGTGCCTGCATCTTTCAGCTGGTTTGCCGCTCAGTTTCTTACCTGCAATAACTGTGACTTCACACTACCCTAGACTCTCAACTACAGCAGCTGGAGCCCAAGTCACATCTTTCCTTCTGCTGACTTTATACTAGAGAAGTGATAACAAACAGCTGTGTTTGCCAACACTTCTACATGACTACAGCTGCCTGCTCCAGTGAACACCAGGCAAAACTCTCTGAGTGGCTCATCTCAGTTTAGAAACCCATTTAAGCTAAAGAAATAAACTACATAAATCTTAAAGAAAATAAAGAAAAGCCATTTTGCACCTGTTTTTAAGAAAACAAAACAAAGGACTGTAACTGAAAACAACTATGGCTCAGCTCCACAAAGCTATTTAGATACCTAAAGTACTGAAATAACCCAGTCTTCCTTTGGTCTAAAAAGTGATAGTCAATTCTGAAAATATAAGTTAGATGCCTAAATAACTTTGAGAACTGTCTTTAAGTGATTGCTCTTGGTTCCCCCCCAACTTTCAAGGTCCCATTTTGAAAAAAAAAAAACAACCAACCACCCCCAAACTGGTTTGGAACATTGGAAATCACTGCCCCTCTCAGTGAAGACCAGCGGTCTTCAGAGCAGGGCTGAACTGGGCTCTTGTTGAGGACTTTTCTCTACCCATGGCATATACAACCAGAGCTAAAATAAGGCAGCTTCAAAGCAATAAATACCCAGTACATCCTCTGTTTTAATTTCCTTGAATGACATTCAGTCAAATGCAGTGTTGAGTGAATCACAAGCCAGACCTTTAGATAAATACTTGCAAAAATATATTAACTTTACTATTATTAGTAGCTAGATGTCACCTGATTTCAGTATAGTAAATATTTGCCACCTAATGGTTATGAGAAAGTTCTCTCATCCCTTTTGGAAAACAGGGCATCCTGAAATATACTAGCTGTGTAGTCATTCTCTATTTGTCCTTCTTCATGTAATGCTCTACTTTTTCTTTCAAAATAAAGCCTATTGATCCTGGGCTCCAGTGTTCCTCAAGATTAATTTCTAGATCCTCTGGCTGGTTAGCTAAGGGTATTTCTACTACATGTGGAACGATAAAGATCTCATTCCACTTGAGAACTAAGGAGAACTGGGACTTGGTCCCTGATGAAGCTTCTCCCATCTTTCCAGTTTTCTGGCTTGAGGCTGAGGGTTGCGATCATCAGTTCGATACCCAACTGCAACCTAACTGCAATTACGAATCCTTTGTGGCCATTCTATTTATTTTTCAGTTTTTATAGGATGAAACCCAGCTAGATGTACCTTCATTTCGGACAAGAAAGCAAGAAAAGGAACTGGTTTTGCAACTTGCAATTTTCCCATGTCTAAGTTAGCAAAATAGAAGGGTTACGTCTCATCTGCAGTAACTTAGCAAAAGATTTCAGAGGACAAGAGTGAGAATCTTCTTGAGATTTTTTCATTAGGGGCAATGTATTTTGCATGGTGGGACAAAAGCAGAAAGCAGAGGAAAGGGCTGTAGAATACGCCAGAGTGTTTAATGGCTACTTGTCAGGGCTACTTGTGGAAGGCTTGTTGAAACTTGTATTTCCCTCTGCTCCTTTATGCCATTTGGGCTTTACATGAAGACAGAGAGGCTATTTTTAAAAATGCTGAGGTTGTGATTAAGAGCAAAGTGGTAACAAGGGGATAGACTGTATGTGTAATTTGATATGGAAGCTAGAAAGGATGTAAATTTAGAATTTTGTACATTATCTTGTTACTGATCTGAAGAAAAACTAGTTACTAGTATTTTTTTTTGTCTCAAGTGATAGTTGATTAGCAGAACAGCATCTCTTCTCGCCTGCAAATGCTTTATCAGCCTATTGTGTGGCCAAACCAGTCCTAGCAACAAAATTCAAGAAACAATAACCATTAATTGGTGAAACCTTATCCTGTCATGTACTTACGACATACTCTTTTAATTAATACAAATTTCTTTAATAGTAAACTCAGAAATTTTCTTTGGTTTTTCTAGCAAAAAAGCACTCGCTTTACAAAGCACATATGCTTTGCATGTAGTCAGGTAGAAAAGGGGACATTTGTAGAAAAGGGGACATTGTTTCCTGAAGTGAAATCCTAGACTACAACAATTGATTCTTTCCATTCCTCTGACTAATGGAGCTTTGCCAGCTGCAGCTGGAATCCAGCAAAGCAGTCAATAGCAAATCATTCTTTCTGAGCTTCCTATTGTGAATGTAGTTTTTACTGGATTTAACTCTGAGGTCTTGGATGCATTTACAGCAAAAGCTGTTTTAATGGAATGTGGAGCACTAGGAAGGAGTACAATACCTGCATAACAAAAGTTTTCAAGTGGATAGTAAGGGCATAGCATAATACTAGATTTAGCAGTGTATTTAGTGATAGTAATAATAAAATAAATCGTAACTCTCATAGGCCAAAGTGATAACTTTAAAATTTTACTAGTTCTTTAGTCACAAGAACCATAAAACGGAGCTGCTCACGTTTCTCTGAGTTCTGTCTCATACTGACCCTTCAGACACTGCAGCACAGCTCCAAACACTTCTATACAGTGTATGTCCTACTAATTGTGGGACGTGGCTTTGATTGGTTAAGCTACGCTGTATGCTCTAATTTTAATGGTTGATGAACGCTCATGCACTTACTAAGCAAGGGAGGCAGCCAATTCACGTTGACTTCGCAATGGGAATCCAGAAATGTCAAGACTTCTCCTCTAGCCAGCGAGGCTCCTAGCAGTCTGGTCCGAATGAGCCCTTCTCGTTTCTTGGTACGTACAATCCTCACTTTGGCAAAACGGACCATGTATTCCTCCAGCTTCTCTTTTAAATGTTCTAGAAAGAAGGGCAAAAAAAGTGTCAGCGGTGCCAGGCCTGGAGGAGCCAACAGAAGGACAGGTTGACATACAACCTGCAAGCAGCTTATCTACTTCCATCTCTTGTCACTTCAAGTCTTCCAAAATCTGCCACAAATCCTCTCTGAGACAGTTCCGAAAGTGCAAATGTTCTCTGTTTCATCACACAGAGGAAGACACTAACACTCTGGACCTTTTACTGCAGTTGCTACTGGCAACCTGCCATCCATGATACAATCACGGCCAAAACAACTGCAGGATATTCATCCATCCTCTGGTTCCTGCAGCCCAGGGCCAGATAAACATTCTGGCATGCCATTTTATAAACAGTGTCCTTTCCAAGTGGGTTTCCTATATCAACTAATTTTGAAGAACAAGTGGAAAGCAATTTTTATAAAGTAAGCACTAAACTAGCATGATTAGATTGTTTTTGTAATGGAAAGGGAAACAGGCATAAAGAAAGGTCTCAATAGTTGGATACTAGCGTGAAGCAAAGGGACGGCTGACTTCCTAATAAAATTAAGCTGCAAATGTAGAGCAGTTGATAGATTCTCTTATCTGCATAACCTGGCTATGTTTGTATCACAAAACAGCACCTTTGGGAACTTTTTTTCTTCTGACTAGAAACACACACTAAGAATCATAAAAAACCCATAACAACAAAAAACACCCTACAGTTTTGCCTCTTCCTAAATACATCTACAAAAGAAATACTGATATTTTGTCTTTGATATAACACCTCAGCTTGTGAGACTCATTACTTTGGAAAAATCTGATAATTTTA
>NW_008825428.1:6759445-6801292 GCF_000699105.1 Pygoscelis adeliae
CAGGAAAATATGTAGAAAAAAACTTAGTCTGAAATAATTAAAACTGGTGATAAGCCACATTTAGTGATACTAGGGTTTGCGAGCTAAGTCTCACTGAAATGGGTTTGCCAGGTTATGATTGCTTCTCATATCAGCTACTAATTTGTTGGACTTGTGTCGTCAGTACAGGCCTCGATCCAGACCTTGCATCATTAGAGACTGCAAGAAGTTTGCTACGAACTACCCAGAAGGACTATCATTTAGGAGTACCCTCGAGTGTATAAGGCTGACACAGAGATTAAAGGCAATAAGCAAACAAGTCACAGTGCAGAGAGTACAGAATTTTGTGTTAAAATAAAATCAAGCACCACTGAAATAGAGCTTCCTGCACATGCTCCTTCTTGCCTCTGCTCCTTTCCTTCCCAGCTGACCAACACACAAGACTTTCCAAATCTACCTGCAGATTATGAAGGAGTAGAAACATTAGTGTGTAGTTATATGTATTTAGTGGGAGAGTACTGCATGGGATGCTTCCACGCACGAAGCAAGACGGATGTATGCTGTCTGCCGTGGTTTAACCTCAGTTGGCAACTAAGCACCACACAGCCGCTCGCTCACTCTCCCCTCCACCCCCCGGTGGGAGAATTGGAAGAGTAGAAGTGAGAAAAACTCGTGGGTTGAGATAAAAACAGTTTAATAATTGAATAATAATAATAATAATATATACAAAGCAAGTGATGCACAATGCAATTGCTCACCACCCACCGACTGATGCCCAGCCAGTCCCCGAGCAGTGGCCCCCCCAGCCAGCTTTCCCCAGTTTATGTACTGAGCATGACGTCCCATGGTATGGAATGTCCCTTGGGCCAGTTTGGGTCAGCTGTCCTGGCTGTGCCCCCTCCCAGCTTCTTGTGCACCTCCAGCCTTCTCAGTCGGTAGAGGATGGGAAGCTGAAAAGTCCTTGACTAGTGTAAGCACTGCTTAGCAACAACTAAAACATGGGTGTGTTATCAACTTTGTTCTCACCCTAAATCCAAAACACAGCACTGTACCAGCTACTAGGAAGGAAATTAACTCTATCCCAGCCGAAACCAGGACACTGCCACAGAAGAGGGAGCAGCCTGAGACCTGGGAACATCAGCCTGCAAGGATTACAGAACAGACTAGGGGTTTTGGGAGGAAGAAACTGACTGCTTTGGAGACCTGCTGAGTCAGGAGAGTGGTTTGTGTTCATAGTAGTACCCAGAAGAAGTATTAGATCAAGTGACAAAGGCCAAGTCTGACACACACACACAAAAAAAATGACATTCAGATAAACATAAAATATTTTTGTCTTCTACTCTGTGGTTGACTGTAGAATACACAGATTTAAATTCTGAAATACCATTAATCTACAGTTGGACTCGATGATCTTAAAGGTTTTTTCCAGCCTCAATGATTCCATGAAATAATAATAAAAGAGGTATCCCTTTTTTCATCCCATTTTGCTACTTACGTACTCAATAAAAAACAGCACAATCCCCCAACAGTCACAATGACAAGAGATGTACTATGTCTTTGAGTGATGATCTTTGTGTGACCAACCATATTCACGGGACAAGGGCTGTGTGCCACTCTGACTCATTTTAGGTACCAGCTACAATTTGGTACCGTGACTGAACTGAGGTTAAATCAAGTCTTAGATAATTTTGTGCCCACGTGCAAGACTGTCTAAAGCGTATATTTATCAAACTGTTTTCCTATTCTTATGAGCTCCATTTAGGCTATTCCCATAGCGTAGGAATATAGAAGAAGGGAAATAGACCTTAAAAACAAAGATACAAAGACCTTGCAGGTAATATAAGAAAGTCTGTTAGGCTATCAATCTGCATTTTTTTCTATGTTGTAAATTGTATCACCTTATAGCCATGAAAAAAGAAACAGTTTCAAAGTGACAGGATATTACATATTTCCAAAGTAAATCAAACCTAATCTGTTAGGTACCATCATAGCTTCTGTTAGTTGTCAGACACTGGAAATTTCCTGTGGTTCTTTAAGGTCATCTAACCCTTTCCCCTCTGATCTCTTCCACCCACAAGTCTTATGTTTGTTTGCACTGAATAGTGCGTATGAACCCTGCACCAAGAGCAAGACCACATTGCTGCACGCTGTACAGACAACTAATAAGAAGATTCAGGTTACTCAGCCTGAACACAGCTCTCCAACTATGCGATCAAGCGCTTAACACCTTGGCTATAGTGCAAATCCTCCATCTTCACCTGCCTACCCTCAGAGATGGGTTCACGGATGAGACTCCGGTTGATCAGAAGATCCTACTACGTAGCTCTGAGTTTGGCTACGTTTCAGGCATAATTGCTTTACTACTCCCTGTGAGCTGGTTCTAGGCAGTTTCCCTCTTTGTACATGAAAGCAGCTATCAAGGAAGCACCTAAACTCTCTGATGGAGAGAAGCAGGAGCCTTACTTGGACAACCTAAGTTGTTCATGGTGTTGGTAGGCTCTCTGTTGCCTGTATAGAAATTCAAGGCACATCTGAACTGGACCTTCACTAGTTAGGTGTCACAATGGCTAAGGTAAGGCCCTTGCAATAGATGGTTTGAATATGACCACCACTGATGTTTAAACGAACTAATACAAACGCACTCTTTTCATGCATTCTGATTGTTATCACTTGCCTTGGGCCAAATAAATTCAGTGAAATTCAGTCTCAGACAGAGGACTTAATTTCATTCCTTTCACACCTTACAATGAGCAAATTCTGAAAGCTGAGCGCCTATCTCTTCAGGAAAACACTTCAGGGAGAGATGATGTAAACTATCATATTATGATACCTTCTTTTCTGTTCTTATATCAATTGCCAAATAACAAAAGAGCTGAATTAATTTGATTGTCATCAGTTGTATTGGAGCTTGAACTCCATGAAATCAATGGTAGTTCATACTTTCATTGCTTCAGGTTCCCTGCAAACTCAGGAAAAGAGGTCTCTCAAGTTTTAAATATTTTTTTTTTTTTTTTTTGGCCAGAATAATACCTGAAAATCTGTGGAACAAACAAGAGTTCTCTATACCACCTTCCTCCCTCTCTCTCAGATAGCTCTTCACGCATTTCAGACAGCATGTCATCTGATTTGTGAAGAACTGCATTAAAACATCCAGCACATCTTTTGATGCCAGAATCACATATCCCAAAATTGTTTTCATCTACTCAATTAGTCCCATGATTGAATGATTTTATTATTCTCTCCTTGTCGCTCAAAGAACAACTCGCAAAGAAAGCAGAAGTGTACAAACAAAATTTGCACTTTGTCTTGTTCACACAGAATTCTGAATGCATCCTCATTTAGACATATCTAGATGTAATCAGGAAGAGAACAAAAGTAATAAGTGTTAATATTTACAGAGCTTAGTCAGACAAGTGACATAAAAAGATCAGGTCTACATACAAAACAAAGTACATGGATTACTATAGATCCATAAGGTATCTAGGTTTGTTAAAACAGCTACATGTTAGTAATATCCTAACAATAAGTCATGACATAGTCAAACAGATACCAGTACCAATACCTACTGTATCTTTAGTTTTGAGATTTGGCCAAGAAAACAGTTTGGGAATTTATTTGGGAAAAATTCTCAATAACTATAAAAACATCATGAAGTATTTAAGTTCAACGACCAACTCCAATATGGTTGTGAGAATGAAAATATCTTAAAGTGGAGGAAAAAAATCCCTTTTGGATCCATAAGTAATGGTTTTTTTTAACTTAAATCAATATGAAAGTGCTCTCACGTTGTGTTTTCCCCTGCAATGTCTTGTGGCACTGTTTCAAATCTTACCAATCTCTAAAAGCATAAACAAACACAAACATCCAGAGACAGTAGAACAGTAGTAGTTTTAAAGAAAACTGTAGTATTTTCTACTATTTATATAAGCAGTAAAAACATATCTTTCATGTTGAACCACTCATTAAAGCCACTCCTGCATTACTCAATATACTGGTATTATTACATGTGAGACTCTTTATAGCAAAACGGCAATTCTGCAGGACCTGCGGTCAGCAGCTGGCTTTAAAGACTAGCTACTTAATAAAAGAGCCCATGTTTGAGCCAGGGGTCACGAAGACATAGATGCTCTGACAAAGACAGTACCTTGGAATCTCACAGCTCAAGTGTTGCTTAAAACAGACTAGACAAGACTTTAGAATTCTCTGTATGGGAATGATTTTGATTAACAAATGATCCAGACGTTTGTGATTATTAACAAATTTTGACTTTTTAACCTTGTCTTTTCCCAAAAATATCAAAATAAACTGCCCTTTTCCACAGAACTCCATAGATTTCCTTCACAGAAGAGAAAATCAAATGATATTTTATTTCCTATAGTACAACTGCATTTTCTCACAGTTCCCAATTATTGTGTTGCTAATATTATCTCCAGAGGAAGCATCTCACACACATAACCTATATATCACACATATACATTTAGAAGCAAGTACACTCAAGTGCCCAAGTAAACATGCATCAATTGATGTCAGAGCAAAACTATAATTCTAAAGACATTCTCTGAAAGAAATTATAAAGCGGTGTGTAAAATAGAAAGCAACTTGTAATAAAAAGGCCTTTAAATGTCCAGGGGACAACGCATTCTGCCCATTTATTACCAAAGGAAACTGTTCAAGCAAGCTTGCCATGACAATAAAACAGGGAGGTAGAATGGTTTCATTTATATGCTATAATATTACATAAATTTCACTTTCAGAGTTAGGCATGAGAGAGAAGACAGTATTTAAATTCTACAGTGAGCTATAAATGGTGCGCTTTGGATATAAAGAAGCCAAAGCCCCTGTCACTAGATATGGGGAGTAAATGTCTAATTTGTAATTTAAAAGAAAATACATCATTCTTTTCTTCACAGTGTCGATCAAATGAAACCATGAATCATATGTTTGACACATGCCAGGCACCTGCCAGGGCAAGAGTTGGCACAGGCAGTGACAAACAAAGAATAACGCACAGGCAGGAGGTTTACAGGCTATCACTGCTATGACAAGCGATGACAAAGGTAAGCATTATGTTTCTTCTAGTGATAGTCTGTAAACAAATTCTCCATTGTAATTGCGTGGGCCTCCTCTGTCTTCATTTAAAGTCTGGAGAAGTTTTCCTAAAAGAATAGCAGAGACCCAATTGCCTGGTCATAGTAATTAAAGATCTGCTCAAGCAGAGTACCCAGTAACTTAACTTGGTGCCCAGAAATAAATTAGAAATCAAGGTTCTGCCTTTGTCAGGGAAAAAAATCATAGTAGTAAAAAGCAGAACTGCAATTCTCTCCTGTTGGGATGCACACAGGGAATATTTCATTATCACACTGGTAGCCTGTGGCAACATGTGCTATGTGACAAGCAATGTTCCTCCAAGGTTATTGAGAAGGTGTTGAAAGAGACTTAAAAGATGATGTGAAAGCTGGAGCTGGTCTTCAAGACTTGCTTGACTGCAGCACGGACCATGAAAGAGGAAGGAAAATACAAAGAAAATAAAGCCTTTTGTTAAGCATCTCTTCTCTTCTGGACAGCCAGGCAGGTCCATCCCAAATCTGTGCCTGTAACATAGCTTACCCTCTGCACCTCTGTAGCACCTCCACTTTCTGCCCCAAAATACTGACAACCTCTGTTACAGTATCACTGACCTGTAAATTATCAAATAATTAAGAACAGCAACAGAGCCTGCTAATGCCCTCATAAACAGTCTTAATTAAATCTGTCTCTTTTTAACTTTAATTGACTGACAAGTATGTAATTTGAGCTGTTCTGCCGTTCCCAACAGGAACCATACAAAAATAGTTCAAAGAAATCTTACAGTAGTAGAAAACGTATGCTGGCCTCTCCTATTACCTCAGCACAGGCGGACGGGAGGAAGCCACGTGGCCATAGCAGTCTGTGATCTTAGGTCAGTAAAATAATCTGCAAGTGACTATTTCTGTTGGTGAAAATTAAAGCAGTCAAATGGCTGTTCTGACATGCAACAATAATGGGGCCAGCTCAAGAAGATTTTCCTCAATCTTTTTTCTCTCCGGCCAGCAGCAGAGAGCTTTGTGCCCAATACGCACAGAAAAACCTGCAAGTACATTTACGCAACATCCACGGCTGTCGTTGTCAAAAGGACCTCCATCACTTTATGTCCTTTTCTGCAATACGGGAGTATCTTCCCAGGTAAAATTAGCAGGGATACCCTCCATTCCTTTCCTGAGGCCTTGAGCATGCATTTTTCTTGGAATACCTCAGCTTAATCTTTTGATGACTAAAATGCTTCTATCTAGTGTAAGTCTTAAGCCTGACAGAAAATACACAAAGGAAACTGAGTGGCCTATGATTATTCAGTTATTATTTGTTTTCTGCTGCAATTGACAAAATAGCCCTCTCCAGTGCATTATCATTGTTTTTACGTTCACTGCCTACGTATATGCTACCGTAAAAGCAAATCAGTCTGAAGAGAGAATACAAGGTGAGCCCATGAATTTGGGTATATCATCTATCTTTCTTCCAGTTTCCCTCCAAGTTTCTTATTTGCAGAAGGTTGATTGGAAATGCTGGTTGGACACAGAAATGTTGCAAAGGCTGTACCAGGTCAGCTGCCACGTTTTCCAGCCAAGTCAAAGACTCCAGGAAGGACAGTTCTCCTGGTTACACCTCTGGGTAAGCTAATCCACTGCTGCACTACCCTTCTGGTGAATAACTTTTTCGTAAAGTCCAAACTGAATCTTCCAAGCTGCATCTTGGAGCTGTTGCCTCTTATGGTACCATCTACCAGTACCAGGCGGAATTTGGTTCTGCCATCTGTGCAATTCCCATTCAAGCTGCTGTGGGCAGCTATTAGACCACCACTTAGCTGCTGCTTTGCCAGGCTAAGCAAGCCCAGGTTCCTCAGTCTCTTCTCAAAGGTCACGTACTTTTGGCCCATGACAGTCTTGCTCGTCCTCTGCTAAACTGATTCCAGCTTTTGTCATCCTTCTTAAACTGCAGAGCCCAAAACTGGATGCAGAATTACAGGTGTATGCAACAACAACATCATAAAAAGTGTAATTTCATTTTATCTGCTCACTCTCGTCCCAGCATAGCCCACACCAGTAATCTGGTGATTAAAGGCCACCACTTTCTCCTATTCACCTGGTATCTGCTATGACCTTTGCAGGTCCTTCACGGCACACCAGCTAGACAATTCACCTTTTTACTGGTACATGGGTTATTCACCTAGGTGCAGAATTTAGCACTCCTTGTTGAACTTCATGAGGTTTATTTTGGCCAATTCTAGAGCTTCTCTAGACTGACGCTATACTATTTGATGTGTGAACCACTTTCTCCATTTTAGTATCATCCACAGATTTGCTGAGGGTACAGTGTCTCATCATTCAGGTTACTGATGAAGATATTTACTAACATTGCCCCCAGCACTTACCTAAGATATTCTGCCAAACAGACATCAAGCCATTGATTAACTACCCTTTGAGTCCATTGACCCAACCCATCTAACAGTCTTTTTGTGCAGCACATGCTTCCTCTGTCTACCAGCAAGAATGTTACAGGGACTAAAACTTCTTAAAGTCAAGGCAAGTTACATCCATCACCCTTCCCTTGACCACCATCATCATAAAAAGCAATCAGACTGTTCAAACATGATTTGCAGTTGGTAAATATGTGACGACCATCCTATATTATTTTCTTGTCCTTCATGTATTTGCAGATGGCTAGGCACCACCCAACAATGTGTGCTCCATGATCCTTCCAGGCAGTGAGCTAAGGCTTGTTGGTCTGCAGTTACTGGATCCGCTTCCTTCTCTTTCTCAAAAATGTGAGTAGCACCTTTTTCTAGTTGGTCATCCATTCTAGTTGACTGCCATTTCCAGTGGTTGCCCAGTGTCCTGGTTTCAGCTAGGATAGAGTTAATTTTTTTCCTAGTAGCTGGTACAGTGCTGTGTTTTGGATTTAGGATGGGAACAAAATTGATAAGGCACCGATGTTTTAGTTGCCTCTAAGCAGTGCTTACACTAAGTCAGGGACTTTTCAGCTTCCCATGCCCTGCCAGCAAGAAGCTGGGAGGGGGCACAGCCAGGACAGTTGACCCAAACTGGCCCAAGGGATATTCCATACCATGTGATGTCATGCTCAGGACATAAACTGGGGGAAAGCTAGACGGGGGGGCTGCTGGCTCGGGGACTGGCTGGGCATCATTTGCTTTGCATATTATCATCATCATTATTATTGTCCCTTCCTTTTCTGTCCTATTAAACTGTCTTTATCTCAACCCATGAATCTTACTTTTTCTTTTCCCTGGTTTTCTCCCCCATCCCACTGAGCGGGGGGAGTGAGTGAACGGCTGTGTGGTGTTTAGCTGCCTGCCGGATTAAACCATGACACCCAGTCTTTTGGTTATATACCATTGTGCCTTTACTTTTCAGCTAGAAGATTCTGATAGTATTCTCTCTTCAGATACCCAGATCCAATGTCTTTTACTCCTAATTTTACTCCTGACTGAGTAATCCTGGAGGAAGAATGGGAAGGCTTTCTGCCAGACAGACTTCAGCATCTGATCCATAGCCATGTCAGACTAAAGCAAGTTCTAGAAGCAGACAGGTACTGTGAAAACTGTTGGATATGGTAAGTCTGACATAGACCGATAAGTAAGAGCAAAATTTATAACTGCTTGGTATAATGGCAATTGGCTAACAGCAATCTCATTTGAGCACTAGGATAACCATTCTTTCCAAACAGTTTTGCACACCTAAGAATAAGATCACTTGAGAAAAGCTATGTAACTACTGCTGATCTGGAAGTAGCACTGTTTAGAGAGATATTTGTGCCAATCACTTGGAAGCTTGTTCTCCTGGCTGTGATGTTTGGGTTAGTTGGCTCGGGGCAAGCTAAAATGCAGTCTCTTTTTCTGATATTAATAACGAGCCAAAGTCCTTCGGTGATATACTACAAGGCTGTGGAGAGTATCCTGAATGTGCAATAGTTCCGTTCATCACTTGCACATCAATGACTACAAACTTCCAGACAGCACCTTTATTTTGATGTTGAGCTTCAACTACAGCCTGTTAAAGTTGAAAGAACGTACAAACTCGACAGTAAACGCACATTCCTTTGCTACAGCCTCAAAAGGTCAGCGTTACCGAGACCAGGAGGCTGAACAGAGCAGATGAATACATAGCTTAGTTTGATTTCATTCACGATAGACTTAAGATAAACTTCTCCGAACAAATCTGTTTTGTAGCGTATGGGCTTTCATATAGTCATGAAAGGAGTGGCTGGGACTGCAGAATCTGTGAGGCTAGCTAGGTTTGCTGAGACTTTCTCAGGCTATAGCTCCAGTCAATAGAGACATGCAGAGATCCTGGTATCTCTTTGTTCCACTTCCCTGAGCCCATGTAATTGTGACTGTTATTACAGTGGTTCTGTTGCCAGCACAGAAGCACCTAGGACCTCTTTGTCAACAAGGTGAGTGTTCAGGTAATTGAATACACGCAGGGGGTTACTCAGCTATAAGGTTTGGTGACTCCTTATACAGACGCCACAGAAGCGTCATTAAACTCTTGAGGTACTTTTCCATTCCAGATTTTGTGAACAGGGAAAGGAGCAAAGCACTTAATATTCAGGTTGCAGTAATTCAGCACAGTAAGTTAGACCACCCCATGAGCAGCTAGGGCTGCCTTGCTAGTTCGTTGGTAGGGCTGGCATGGCTCCGAATTTTCCCTTTTCATAAGGAAAGATTGAAAGATGGTTATTTGGTTTTATGGATTTATTTCAACTGCCAGTTGTACGAGGCAGTCGTTGATACCCTCACTGGTGTTGTAGTATGACAACTCATGTCTTTTCCACAGCCGAGAACAGACTCCCTTTGCTATGTTTGCATCAGTCTAGCTCTGGGAAAGGGGTCTCTAGCTGGGAGAAAGGTGGGACTACCTTCTACCCAAAGACTAAATGATCTAATCATTATTTATCATCTGAAAGCCTCCAAAGTAACAAAATTACCAAAATTCTATTTTACATGTCACAGTTAAACCCTTCCAGGAATTAATCAACGCTCAATGTATTTTATACCTTAAAACTGAGGCAAAAAGAACTTAAACACTTACTCCTTATTAATTGATCTTATATGCTTAATACACAAAATTAAACCTTATATCCACCTCTGCTTTTTGGCTTGTCTTTTGCAGCCATGACAATTAAATATATCCCCCCAAAAGTAAAAGATCTTTTTAACTAAAATATTTAAAATAAAGACAGTTACTATTTCTTTGTATTTTCTTTGTGTCTAATTTTAAAGCAATTGTCTTTTACATATTAAGGCTGTTCACATCCCTTTGGTGTCCATGTTCAGAAAAGGGTTTTGGAACTGCCTGAAGAAAGGCTATGACCCGCTCCTTCATATAGGTGCCCGTACCTATTTCTGACTATTTCCCCAATACTGTATTTCCTATGCAAAAAGCTTTGAAAAAAGGAGTGAGGAAATATGTTATTTTTATAGCTCTGTTCCTCTGGTTGTATCCAAATGGTTTGCCAGCTATAAAATGTGTAGGAATAATTTCATTCACCAAAGGAATGACACATTATAAAATGCAACCCCCTTACGCTGGATGAGGAAGTTGGTTAAGAATATACAGCAAAGCAGTCTTAAATGGGAAGTAAAAATTAATTAGCAGGAAATTATTTTTGCTGCAAGGTAAACATAATAATCACCTGAATTGGAATGTGATCAAGAAACTGAACCCAATTAATGATACGGCAGATTAAATGGGAGAGAGCTCTTAGCGCACAAACAGGAAAGGAAAGCTACATTCCTCTCTGCTTGTCCTCCTGGTAACTGTATGGATTGAGAGCACTAAAAGTACAGTGCCTGACCCTAAGGGTGAAAATACAACTCATGTTGAATGGCGCTTTTCAGAACATTTCACTCCCTGGAATACCTTCATCGCTGCAGCAGCATGGCTCATGGAATTAAAGTTCAACCAAACTGGGAAGAATTTGTTCCCTGTATCGCCTTGGTAGTCCTGAACCTCATGTGACCCACACAAGCATGCTCAGAGACACACTGTCCACTCGGGTGATGAGAAGGAAGGCAGAAGAGGTAGCAAAAGCATTTTTTATGGACGATTTTTTTACAACAAAGACTTTACTGCACATGGACGCACTTGTTTTGGCACTTTCTTACACCACGAATTCAACAAATGTAACTGTGGCTACAGCTCAAACAAGAATCTGGGCAACTAGATTGGTTATCAGGGAAACTATGATAAGTATACGGTAAGATAACAAAGACATGTACAGCTGCCTTTACAGATCATTCTCTGGACACAATTATGTAGTACAGACCTGTCAAAAGGGTGACCTTGCTGCATTAAGATTTGATTCTTTTTAACAGGTCTGTTTACCACACAGGCATTTATACAGTAACTCGTCCCCAAGGGAAGCACGTTGCGAGGTTTCTTCCAGGTTGCAAGGCCAATTAGAGGAATGTTATTTTGAAACGAATCCAGGAAAGCGTAACTTTCCTTGAGATCAGTACATTGCTCACAAATGCCAACCTCTTGTTTTCAGTCACACTTTTGCATACTGACAATATTAATTGTTAAAAATTGTAAACGATGACCTGTCAAGCAAGACTTTTTTGGAACATATTTCTAACACTGCAAACAGTCTTGCTGATTTTGAGACCTGTCTTTACACTGACATTTTCTGTTTTGCCTGAAACACTTTGACATATTTTTAGTTCTTCCTGCAAAATACATCCCTGACTTTTACAGTAGGTGCTGTCTTCAGTTTCCTCTCATACTGCTCTTTTTAACCTCTCAAATGCCAAGGACAGATTATACTGGAGAACTGGTGAAACACTGCTGCGAGGATGACTCTGACCTTGTATTTGCAGAGGACAGCAATACTGGTGCTTGGGAAGGGGGAAATAGAAGTCACACAAGTCATGTAATTACTTTTTAAGTGGCATCAGATTCTGATACAGCTCCCTGCACTGAGCACTTTTATTTCCCAGAGTAATTCTACTGACATTATAACTTGTTGCAAACCTTAGGCTCTACTAACCTAAGGATATTGGAATACGGCCATCTCCTAACAGAATATTTGAATAACCTTCTGCCTAACTGAAGATGCTACATTTCTGTAGTTCTTGTCCATTCTATGTGCTAACCATCCCGGGTAAATCATCGGGTCCTAAACACAGTTTGCAATTAGTCCTTTTCCTCAAAAATCCAGCGGCTGCTCTTTCCTAGTGCATGGGTTTGTTCTTGTAAATAAGAGAAGTCCTTGAAATATGCTTTGAAACTGAGATTTTAAGATACAAAAGAGAGTTTGGGCAATACCTTATTCTCCTTGAAGTCTGATATTATATCAAGAAGTTGCTCTTGTCTTCCAACTTTTGTATCAACATTTGTCTTTTTAAAAATGCCCTCTCTGACATAGGGATTGGAGTTCTGAGGCACCAAGTCTTTACTATGGAGTGATGAATTTACCTAAGCTCTATATACTGCAGCAGGAGAAAACATGAAGATACTCAATGAGGTTTCTCTAACCTACTGAAAGAGGCCTTAAATTCCTAGTAGTGCAAATGCTAGAACTAAGTATGTAGCCATAAATTTTTAAATATTCTTTGTATCTCCCGAATTTTATTTCCTACAACACAGCACCTGGCATTACTAGACTTACTTTCACGGCTGGATTGCAGGTCTTTATAAGCTTCAAGAAGCAAATATCCAGTTACTTCTCTTGACTGCTGCATTCCATCATCCAAAAATTTTATTTTCTTAGTTGTTATTTCAAGAGATTTCTCTTTTTCAACTTTGTCTAGTGTGGAAATACAACCCTTCTTCTAAAACTTCGATACTAAAGTCTCTGTCTTTACTAAGCTAGAAGTGTAGTTCGCAAAATTGTTTCACTCATTTACTTGCAAAACTTAGCCATGTTCTTGGTATAACCTTTGCAGTCATTGCTATGTCAAGGAGTGCAGTGAAAGAAGATGGAGTTAATATTGCTGAAGAGGTTTTCAGAAAGCTGCAGTCCATGGGAATTCTCTGACAATGTACTGGCAAACAAAAGCAATCTGTTTGAGCCATGTTTTTGAGATTAGGTCAGGAGTCTTTTTTTTTTTTTTTTTCCTTTCATTATTTGCAACAAACAGTTTGCTTCCAAAATTAGGTGTATAGAAATCTTACAGTGAGCGAAGTAGACTGCCGTTTGGGTTACATACTTTGAAGCATGAGAATTAATTATCAAAAAGGAAACCATTCTCTGTTCATAGAGTAATCTGCTATGACGATGTTCCTCTACATAACGAGGCAAACACTGATGCATAATTAGGCATCTCCTAACATCAGTATGAGCTATTAATCAAACAATAACACCATGTTTTTTTCATGGATAGATGATTGGCTTTTCACTTTTTATTTAAAACAAGAAAAAGAACAAATAAATGAGCTGCTGCATAAATCAAGCTTTGGAAGAGGAGACATCAAATCCTTTCTTTTCTTTGTTATCTTTTTTCTCCCTTTGTTTTACACATTGAATCAACCTGTCTTTTCCTATCTCTCAGCTGTCACAACCGTTCTGCAGTATCACTGAAGCTCTTCACATCCTCTTTAGTCTGGCAGGTTCCCTCATTAAGGATGTGAATTTAAGAAACAGAAAGACATACCGAATATTAAATGAACAGCTAAGATCCGAAGTTTAAATAAATAAATAAACAAACATTATATTGAATATTAACCAGCAGATCCAAACTCCTAGCAGCTTTCATACGATGACAACGGGATTAAGCTCAGATTACGCCCATACATTTCTATACAGTTTATTTTGAACACTCCTCCACCACCTTCCGTCCCCCAAACTGCTGTCTGTCATGCAATGTCAAAAGACAGAGGACGTGACACAGGATATAATCTAGTATTTTTTACTTTATTTGTTAACAAAGTTTACGCTAACATGGTCATCTCTGGATACACGGAATAAGGATGGCATAGACTGTTCTAAATCCCTTTGGAAAGCTGAGCCTTAGGCTCCTTCCATCTTCATACGGACAGCCATGCGGGTCCAGATCCAAACACAAGAATTTGTTACATCTGCCCTTTACTTGCATAAACACAGTCTCCTCCTAGTGATCTTTTCAAATCTTTCATAAGTAAAGAATTAAGGGAGTAGCAGATATCAAGTGAAAAATATATCATTGCCATGAACATGTCTTATTGCTCTTGGAAAGTGTAAAGCTATTTCAAAACCAGACTGGTCATACCTGCTTTACAGCATTTTACTGATCCTTAAAGATGGACAAAACGCTGTACTTCTGAACACAATTCTCATACCTTTATTACTGTTAAAACTGCAGATTATAGATTCAATAGAGGAAATAACCTTTGTATATCAGATTTCCTTAACATATCAAAAATAACTTTGTCCAAAACTGCATTTAAATCTATAATAGAAATGCCTGAATTTAAGAAATATATGAACAGAAAACCAAAAGATTATCTCATTTTCATTTTAAAGCACTTTATTTACTTAAAGTATTCAGCAGACTGTCAATATCCTGGCTGATCCAAGAAACCCCACTGGTCCTGACCAGAACTATGTGCATCTTCCCCTCACCATCTTTTCCCTGAACCGGAAGTGTTGTGGTTCACACACAGTGTGTCACTTACACTTCCCCCCAGTTTTGTGCTGGTGTGAGGTTTCCCACCTTTAGCAGAGAAAGTCTTTTAAAAAAACAGGTGTAATAAAAGGAGTGGGAAAGTTGTTGCCATTCGCTGCAAACATTTAATATTTTTAATCAATGTGCCACTCTAAGCTGAAAACCAGCCGTGTGAAGATCTACTGTAGTAAGCATTAAGTGCAATGCAAAAAAAATCAAGGCAGAAAATATTCTCCCTGGGAAAACTTTTCATTGTGTGAGTCACGTTACCAAGAACTGTACTGTGTTAACAGATAACCTCCTCCTCCTCCTCCGAATCACATGGGCCCTTTCCAATAGTCGACTCACTAATCTCCGTGGCAGCTCCAGCAACGGGTTGCCTGGAAAAAACACAAGTATTTTTGCATTTTACCTGTAGTTTGACCTGTAGAGTTGGTATTTTTTCCGTGGAAATGTTGTAATCGCTTCTCTCCATTTTTTTTTTTTTTTTTAATTTTTAATAACTTATTCCTTAAGGTTTGTTTTTTCCCTCTTCTTGTAAGGGCATCGCTTAGGCCCAAGTAAGACAGGTAGACACCACACAGAATAAGTATAGGTAAAAGCAGGTACAATCAAACAGAGAAACAGTGCCAGCAGTGACCCAGGTATCAGTTTTGTAACTCTTCTCATTTAGTGGATTTACTTTTAGAAATGAGTAAAAAATTGCCAAAAAAATTAAATTCGATTCAATTTTCTGATTAACTAAGACATTCCTAGATTCACCTATCATCAGCTGGAGTGACAGATGCTTGTCAGGCTCTGGAAAGTAAACTGTGACAGCACTTATAGGTCAAGGAACATGTCTAGCTTAATTTCAAAGCTACCTGAGCGCAAGAGCTCTAAATTCTTTTCTAGAGTTATGTTTCTGTCTTCATATTCTCTTGGAAGCAGCTGAAAGGAAATAAGAGCAACAGAAAAATAACAGGGGAGTAAATAAAAGTTACAGTGGGCAAAGCTGAATATGGGAAAACTATAAAAAACCAAAACAGTAGAGAGTACATAAGTAAAAGGTAAAATACAAGTAACTACAATATTCTGAAATGAATATGACTTCTATTCATACCAGGCTATCATTCTGCTGAAGAAAACGTTGGGCTTTTAGTTCTGCTGCAAAGGGCAGACTGCATCTTTGTAATACATCTCGTAATTCGGTTCACTTTGTGGCTTGGAATGAAAGGGAGAACACTTAAAACTCACAGACAAATAAACTACAAATGAACCTGATTTCCAAAAGAACAGCTGGAGATGTTCAGAAGAAGGAAATTAACGTGCTACCTGGTTTCTTTCACTGATAACACGCTTCACTCTGCCCAGAGGACATTCTCTCGAGGATAAGAGACTCCCTTAACAGGAAATTTCCCTCGGTACAAAGGTAATGTGCTCCATTTATTAAGATTACCAGCCAACTCTTTAAAGCAAGAACTTTACACAAGTGTAAATTTCATTTTCAAGGGAATTAAGGATTGAAGTGCTCATTTATATTGTAGCTCTGCGGACCACTCAGTTTGGCATTGCCAAGTGCTAGCAGTAGGCCTCAGTCTTTATAAAAAAAATTATACACATCAGGACATAGGACTTGTTATGCTGTGTCTTGAACTTACTGTATCTTGATTTGCTGTATCTGTAAGAATAGGTAAGAAACATAGACCATACCTGCAACTTGCTTAAAGATCTGATGATTATCGTCTAGCTTGCCCTAGCTGTAACACCACAATTACTGGTGGTAAATTGGCTGCTGCTTATCCTGCGTTTCTGAGCTTTAGTTACATTATTTGATTTTTTTTCCATTGCATTTTGTTTAGCTTTGTGTAGTTGCGTGGTTGTCCCCCTAAAAGGAAATCATACCATCTACAGAGAAGGATTAAAAAAACCTAAGTAACTAACCCTGGGAGGAAGAAACCCTCACCCTCAAATTTATACTACTGCTGGCAAAGAACTCAACTCAATGGAGTGATGCATAGGGAGGGTGAGCATAACACCAGAGAAAATGGTAGATAATAGGATGCCGGCTTACAACTATTTTAATTGCATTATTAATAAGAATAAGGAATAATTAGATAATTTGCATAAGTGTAAATACAATTTAAATTGCAGTAAATTACCTGACTCTGGTATTTTGATGAGGCAATTAAAACATTAGATTAACAATACATTCTAATTCTTGGATACAAAGGTGTGCTCTTCTGTTCTCCATGACTAAATTGTATACATAACAGTACACTTACATTATGCTTTTGGAAGGATCTCACTGAATGCGAGAAAATAAAAAATACTTCGGTTTCCTTTGAAAATGTCTTAGTGACTTTTCATAATCTCTTGTTTCAATAACCCTACTGTGTGTTTTTCTTTAGCAACTACTCTAGCAAAACTCTGCAGAATACTTTGAAAGCAACAAAGTCAGCAAGGCAGTATTTCATCTATTCATCAATGTCAATATTGTTTTTACTTTTAAGACCCTTTGCAGCCTCCGAACACCAAAGCTATCTGTTTCATCAGACAACGGTTTACCATGGGTCTTGGGGCTTGTTAGTGTAATGATTCAGTATCTGCCATAAGACTGAGGCAGCTTTACGCACACAAGCAATAGCTGTACACATCTAGTGAGTTTATGAAAATGCACTTTGTTTTAAACCAAGATCTTCTGAAAAGGACTTTCATATAACACAGATAATTTGTGAACTACAAAGGGAAAACTTCAGCATATACAGAAGAACAGGAGGTAGAATTTATAATGCCATCTCCGTATTTGATGGCTCAGACAGGCACGAGCTTCACTAAACCTCAGCCAGGTACAACCTCTCCGAGAGTTGCTGTTCACCAGAGTTGCTAAGGTACTGCGGGACCCCAATTCAGTTCCTGTCTCATTTCATTTTCCCTGGGCCTCATTTCTGGGGAGCGTGTAGGGCTCAAGTGTCACTATCAAGAGGAGCTTTAAGAACTGCTGGGGAGGCAGGGAAATCCCTGACTGCAATGAGCCAGTGTAGCCTAAGGACTGCAGAAGGTAGCACACCAGGTCTTTAAGACATTGCCCCCACATAATAATCCAAAACACTCTACCTGTGTGTGTATACACATGAGGATGGGAGGTGACAGCAGATGGGAAACTCACTCCCTGTGAAGCTCCTGTTTCAGTTTGGTGGCTGGTTAGACAACAAAAGCGAACAGATTAACATCTCAGGTGGCTAAAGCTGAGAACAAATAATTCTACTCAAACTTAGGGCTGTTTATTTTATGAAAAGTTTTCTGAACCAAAGTTACCTGCAGGAACTGCTAATGGCAAATGCATGCATGAGAGGCCTTATTCTAAGTTGCATCCCTGGAGTCCCTGAATGTAAGCTGTACCTTGGGATCCCCCCACTGGCGAACTAGGTAGCTTACCCAAAACTATTTGCCATGAATTTATCCACAGACACAGGGAAAAACCACATGTGCACCAAAAAGTCTTTACAAAAGTAGCCTGGAAAATAGTATTGAAGAAGAAATAGATACGTTAAAAACAGTCAAACCCTTCAGGACACTAAAGACTTTGAAAAAGAAATTATATTCACTGAGGAAATAATTCACTATTAATTAATAAGTTGGATGTTAATACAAGTAAGATTTGGCAAAACAATAGGAATCAATTTAATACCATGATTGAGCTTTTCTAAGTATTTCTGCTACACTTCAGTGTTTTCACCAAATTAATTGTCAGGCTGCAGAAACTTTCACTTCTTTTTTTTCAGTGAAGCCTGGTTTGTTTGTTTGTCTAAAACTTCACCTATGTGTTAAACATATCTGTATAGAATAATTGTAACTCTGAATCTATTGTATGCTTCTGATTAATTTCATTTTATTTTTCCATAGGTTCCACATTTCTTCACAGTCTCTCTTCCTGGACAAAAATGGATGTATTGCAAAAAAATGGAGAGGGATTTTTAAAGTCAGTCAGTTATGTATTAACACATTTTCACACACTCTACATTATTGCCATTAGCGCTATGGTTACATGAGATTAAAGAATAAAATTAGACTGTGGGCACTGTTTTAGGGAAAAAGACAGACATCATTTGTTATTTTTCATTATTAAAAGCTAAAGTTAATCCCCTTTTCATATTTCTGCGTGGAAAAGGTGATTGCCTAAGTAAAAATGGAGAATGGTTACTATCGGTAACTTTGTGAAACACTCTTACTTATTCTGCACTGGAATGACATCATGTATTTCATGTCATGTAAGACTTGCAAAAGTGCCTAAACTAAAAAGCTCTGCATGACCAATTTTTTTTTTTTTTAATACTTTATAATACTCCCACATGCACTTTTAAGCACCCAGTAAGTTTTTATGAATGTTCTGAATTTTTCTGAAAACAAACCTAAGCTGAATATATGTGTGCTTAAAAAATGGTTACCTTGCACTAAATTTCTCCTGGAAAACTTCAGCTAATACAGCAAAGCAGAAATAGCTGTATATAGTAATCTGATCCACAGTATAATTTCTCTCAGATTTTTCTGTCATCAGTCATGAAAATCGTATGTAAAGAACAACTTGTTTCTTTGTTTTCTTTTTGTTATACATCTCAGTTTGAAACAACGCAGCATTTGACCCATCAGAAATACATGGATCCAGGCTTTGCTGAATTTTTTTTTTTCCTAAATGACTGTAGTCTATATTTCCTCATTTTTCACGTCATCTAAATGACTTGCCTTCTACCTGGTTGCTGTGTTTTGCCCTTTAATTGCCACATTAACACCTGCTCTTGAATCCGAACTGTCCGCAGGACAATGTAGAGTTGGAAAACTGTGCCTGCTGTTATCACAGATCAACACTTACGGGAAGCACGGAACGACACATCCTGCGGTAGCAATTAAATTACTGCCTTGCGGAACTGAAAATTTCTCCCCAAGTGTAATCTAGATCCTATAAATGTTCTTGCTGAAGCCAAATGGCAAAGACTGTTTTAAAAAAGACCTCACTGAAAGATTCATGTTCTTTTTACTTTACACAATTCATCCCTGCAAGGATAACTTATGAATATACACTTTAGCAACAATTCTTCACATTAACAGCTTCAGACAGCTATGAATCGCACACACCAGGCAGGAAGATTTTTCTACATCATCTAAAATTTTCAGAGTTCGGCCACATGTTGCAGAGCATTAGGAAAAGAGATGCCATTTATTTAATCTCTGAAGATCACTTTGCTTCTTTACCTGAAGTGAGAGGAATTAATGGTAGTCAGCCACGTGCTTTTAGAAAAGTTTCCTTGCTTACATTTATAAGTTCTCATTAAATGCTACGGCTAAAGCAAGTAGAGAAAATCCTTTCACAAGCCATCACCGTGTCAGATAAGCTAATCGCTAAGTAATGGCCAGAATGCTAAAGGTCTTAAAGCATGAAGCGGTCCTTGATAACAATGAGAGATAAGTATTTAAATACTTTTAAAACTCTCATTAATAACGAAAAAGCTTAATAGGTAAAAATATTCTGACCTCACTTTCTGCTATTTTTCTTCAGCAAGTTCATTTGTAAAAGCTACCTGAAAAATGGAATTCGATATAATTAGTGAGCAATATTTATCACTGTACAAGGACTTAAAAGCAGTGCACAAGTACTTACTAATCCAAACACTGTAACTCAGACAATGAGGAAAGTTGTGAGCAAAACCAGAATTTTGAGTATTGCTATTAATTTAACTGATTGGATTATTACATTACACATTATCTATGCTTTACAATTACCTTCCTTTGTGAACAAAAGATTTTGTTCATCGGTAGTTACTAAAAACCTCTTGTTCCTTCCACACGCCATCTGCTTTGCCACGGGTAGTGGCACTGAGAGGGAAGCAGAGCATCGCAATGGGATGTGGAGACTGAAGTGCGAAGTACACGCTAAAGAATAGCCACACAAACACATGTGCTAGAATATATGTTGACAATGCTGATGGGACTGGCAGACAGTGAGGCTTAGCTTATTTCAAATGGCCTAAATGTCATAAAAAATGAAAAAAGCCCAAGCACCTTTACTAGTGTAGGTGACAACACCTGCACAAGAACATGGAGACCAGACAAATGCAGATCGACAGAATAGTAGATAACAAGTAGAAATAAAGCTTCCACACTGACAGCTTCAGGCAGATGAAGACAGGGAGGAAGTATCATTGTTACGCTCTCTACCACGTTCAGAAAAGGCTTTGTAATTTTTCAAGTAGGTTTGCAAATGTTACTGGATAATGTAATCCAGTAATACTAATAATATGGAAGCAGTCCATCACTGGCAAAAAAATACAGAAAGGGACTTGATCCATGATCTTGACAAATCTCCTCAAAAAGTAGAATGTGAATCTGTACATCCTAAACAAGGTCTTAGAAGATGCTCTTCATTAGAAGTGGTAATTACCACTCCATGACTCATGACATTCAGAATTTATCATCAGCTTCCAAGCTAACTGCATGTGTTATTGTGATTATTATCAGTCTGATTTACACCGTGAAAATGTTTCTCTGGAACCGTTTACAAATTGTTAAGATATCAACCATTAAAGCATATTTGGTTGGCATTTATTCAGTGGTAAAAAGAGGGGGAAAGAGAGGTGGAAAAGCAACATAAATAGTTCCTTTTTCTCTATCTTGACATAACCAAGTTGTGGTGCCCAAAAACTATTCAGCAGGTTTTGAGACAAAGATGAACAAAATGGTACATAGCTACATTTCATATGCCACAGAAAGGATGTTTTTATAGCCTCTGATACTTACAGTGCAGGACTATACATTTTACCTCTGCTTTAACACATCCTACTGTTAAAACTAAAATTAAATGTACACATTGAAGAAACTCTTTAGTCAGAAGTTAGTGTACTGTAAGCAAAGTTGTCTCAGTATCTGCACAAATTAACAATTTGATCCAACAGCTTTAACTCTGACAAAATTCCTATTGACGTACCTAATGTAGTAAAAGGCAATTTAAGTAGCGAAATCACTTTTGGTCATTAGGCTTTATCAGGCTTGCGAAAAAAGTAAGCTCTTTTGGCCAATTTAGCCTTCATTAAGTAATTACCATGCTATATGAGCATTTGTAGCTCACTGATAGTCAGGCTGTTGAAAGTCAGATTGTGTGGAGGGTGCCTCCAGTTCTGGTCCCTCCTACCCTCTTCCCCATTTTGAGCCAGCCTTCTGCGGCCCCTGTCTGGGTAGGTCCCTTTCCAGTGGAAACCAGAGCCCAGGGAGCGGTAGGTACATGCCCAGGTACCGAAATCGGGATGAAGCCACTCATGCAGTCGTATCTCTGAGTCTAGGGATGCCTGGGACTCTGCAGTCTGCTTAGAGGTGAACTGACCCTGGCTGCCTGTGAAGGCTGAACCTAAGATCATGCCGACTCTAGAAAACAAAAAGAGTTTTAACTAATAAAAATTATCTCTGATAATTTTTAATATTTATATATAAATATATAAATAATAATACCCCATGAAGGATTCTAAATATCAATATGCATTTGCATTTTATATTTTTCATTCTGCTGGGAAAACAGCAGACAAATAAAGTAGCATTCCAGGTCTGAACTGGTCTAAGCTTAATCCCTATTTGGCAGTTTAGATTGGTTCCCCAAATTACCGATGTGCATTGAAGAAAACTTGTAAGTCTATTTAATGATGTGGGGCACAACCTTCGTTATCATATTATGCCTTACGCATTAGAAAATCAGTTTCACAAAGAAGGGTCAGAATAAGAAAAAAAATGTGAAATAAGAATACATTTTGGCACTGATATAATGCATATAATAAAGGGATTTATAAATGTTAATAGAGGCATTAAAATTGAATCATGATGCAGTTACTTAAGCACTGATATGGTAGGTACTTGTCCATGCTGTGAGCTCAAAGGCTGATTTATCTATAAATCTGATTGTGCAAAACTTTCTTTGCTACATAAGGCTCTTTTTTTGGGATGTGATTTGGAACTTATTCCAGCATAATAGTGCAACGCCTACAGAGACTCATTCTTTTTTCTCTTGCCCCCCTCCCCACCCCACCCCCCCTTCAGCCCCATGGAGGAATATTTCCCTTTCCACATCTGCAAAATTAGACTAGTTTGTGCACTGAACAAGTGGAGTTGATAACTTGAGTCATAATATGGGTCTGGAAACAGAGGATTTAGACCCGAGAGAAGAGAGATCTATGATGTTTGAACTGGATATAGGAAAAGAAAATGATGATAACGATGAACATTCAGGATGATAATGATGATAACGATGATAATGGTAATGGTGTTTATCATGAACATAAATCCTTACACACTCAATAATAACAGTAAAAAATATTAACCGCTTGAGGGAATTTTATATTTACCCTAGCAGCAACCCCTTTCATTATGAGTCAAAGATGCCAAAAACATGTGTCCTTCGAAGTTTGAAAAATTTCTTAAGTATCTTGTATATATCATATGTGGCATATAGAAAATACGTGGCGGTGTGAACTAGAAGCTTTAGTAACACAGTAACTTGGGATTCACAGAAAGTCTGGTGGTTTTCTCTTGCTAATTTAAACCTTTAAACTTTACCACATCACCATATTTGCACTCTGTACTGTAGATCTCACATTAGTATCTACACGCTCATTTGTGTGCTAGAATGTTACAAATTATGTCCAACTACACCTAACAATGACTTACCAGGGATGAATAAAATGTTAATTTCTGAGAGAGACAGATTATATTACATATTTTCCATCAACACAATACTTGGAAAATGTGGTGTGATCTCACAGAAGACCAAACTAGGCTTATCTATTTTGAGACAACCATAAAAAGACTTAATGCTGCAGATACTTATGCTCAATCTTTGCTTTAAGAATCTGGATAGTCTCATTCAGGTAAATGGGACTTTACTGTTTAAAGTTAAAATGCTTTTTATAAGCTGGCAGAGTCAGTGCTAAGACTAAGAAAACAGGCAAAATCAAACTTCCAGTGTTAGGCTTTCAGAGATGTCCTTAAAATATTCTTACTCAAGTTAGCTGAAGAATTTCATAGTCTACTGCTCAGGCGGGTGATTAGAGAACAGGGTGATAGGCAGTTGAGTCAGATATTGACTGAGCATCACGAGAAATCAATTCTGAGAAGCTCTTTCAGTATGTCATACAAGAATTGGTAATTTAAAATATGTAGCATACACACAATGTCAGGAACTATTAATGCTACTCCAAAAGAGCAGAGATCCGGTTTAATTTCTAATATATGAGGAGAGGACTCCTGAGGAGCCGAGAGCCAGTTTCACCACGTTCCTCCTACCCATTCTTTTATGCTAAGGCAGCAGTCTGAAGATACGAGACACAAAAGACACAAGATAAAACCCAGAAGGGAGAAAGAGGAAGAAAACGGTTAAAGCTGTTGTTGATGGTAGTCTCCTATCTTTCCATTCTCTTCATGTAAATTCTTTTAAACAGTACACGGGTAATTTAGTTACCTAACGCCACTCATGGCAAGAGACTCCCTGATGCTTTAGGAAAATTATGATTGCATGAGAATTACTAATGTGTTATGGAGCTGCGACAGTCTGAGAGTACAGGGGAAACAAGGGTTTGCAGTACAGATCAAATATTTCATTAAAGTAGATGATATAATGAATATAGCTTTTTTTCAATTAGATCATCAGGTCTAATAGAAGATGTTACATAAATAAGTGTTAATAAAAAGTAATCTCACTTTAAGGAAGTGAGTGTGATGAATTCAGATTAGCAGTCTGTAATTTGAAGTGATACATGTCCAAGGCATTTAGCAACACATACTTGCAGAAAAAATACAGAAGTTTCAAAGCATTCAGAACACTGTATTTTTAATTTCACAGGTAACATAGTCCTGAAAGTGACCTGTAGAAGATAATTCATGATTGTTGTATTAAAACAATGTAATACTTTCCTTACACTTTGCAAAAATAGAAAAATAATGAAGAGAAATTCAATGCTTGCTGAATCATGATAGCTGAAACATTTACAGATGTGAAAGGCTTTGTATGAATATTGCTGTGAAATAATTTAAACAGTGCAGAAAAAATTCAAGGAGTGAATATAGACCTATTAGGTGAAATGATCTTTTGCTACCAATCTTAGCAACGAATGTTCCACCCTTATATATAACAGAATAGAAATAAATAGAAACATAAATATATAGTAAGAAGAAAAACAGTCTTTGAACAGATGGGCTGGTGATCCAGGTTTATGAATAATCTGCTATAGACATTGGGGTAGTATTATTTTATAGACAAAATAAATACAATACAAATTTGTTTCAAGGATGGTCAAGGAATTTTTCAGCCATTTAAAGATTTCTATCAGGTTGAGCAGTATTTTTCCTGTGTTATTTGTGTCAGTGTCCTTTGATTAAGGAAGAGATAGATGAAATGACTGACTGGCATATTCCTATCACCTTAAGATGAGGCTTACACTATTCCTTGATACGAGCGTAAGCAATACAATCACTACTGGATACTGCCAGCTCCCAGAAGGGAACTATCCTCTTGTACTTACACAAACAATGATGTCCCTTCTTCCACACCTTTGAAGCAGCACATCTTAGCTTTCCCTGTACTTGCCATTATAACAGCATTTTCACAGTTACTCCACCTCCCAACTAATTGGAAATAAAAGAAATTCAGCATCTTGCTACACAAAACATGTCTGACGTGAATGTTTACACACTTCTTATAAGCTACTGAAATCACTACTTAAATCCAGTCCTCACAGCATATTTCAAAGTAACAAGACAAAATACTAGGAAATAGCATAATTATATTAAAAAAAAAAGATACAAGTTTTCCTCAAAGCTTATAGTAATTGGATCTTATCAGATGTACTTAAAATGCAAATACATTTGAAAACCAAATAAGAAGGTGGCTTTTGGGATTCACTTTGAATGCTTAAAATTTATCCGTGTGTGAAACTGTAAGTTTTAATCCTCCAGAAATGTACCTCTCAATGAAAACAAGAAGTTTCAACAATTTAGCCCAAGGACCATAATGCTTCACTATTAATGATTTTTCTATAAAACTGCGATATCATGAAAATTCAATCACAACTGAATTCTTGAGAAGGCAGGAAGCCCTGGAATTATGCCAATAATGCCTTTTCTACAAAAAATAAGTGTTTTCCCTTTGCTTCAGTAGCAATAGTTTCTCTATAATATTTTGACTGACCTTTAGCAAAAAGTATACATTTCAAGTCTTTTACTCCAGGCACTAACAATCTGGGCTCCCCAGAAATGCTGAAGGAACTCAGCACCTTTGAAATGTTTTGCCTTTTGCTGAGAGACAGGTAAAAGTAAAGGTCAATACTACCTATACTTTGCTGTCATAATTAATGCAGGGTGCCTTGGAAGACAATAATCTAAGGTTTGTTTGGTTTCCTATTGAATTTTTGTACTATGAATAATTATTTAAAGATTATTAGCAATAACATGGAAAATAACTAATGTTTAAAATAATATCACAAATAATAACAACTCAAAAGTGAATTGTTTAAAAAAACCCAAAACTTACATTCACGTTTCTAGTGTACTTCAACACAAGCTTTATTAGTCAACAGCATTCAGAAAAAGTGAACGCTCCTCTCAAAATACTGACTGCTCATTAGAAGTATATATTATTAGAATACTTGGGGGTTAGATTATCATGCTTTCTGACGGTCATAATTCTGCTATTGAGAGTAGCAATCCCACTCTTTGCCAGCCACACTAATAAGTGGAATAAGTTATTATTACTGGGAGTGAAACAACTTGAAAACATCTTACACTAAACCTCTTTGGGATGAGTAACAATAGCAAATGATTTATACATTTAGTAAACAAAAGTCAGAAGAACTGCAAATACTGAAAATGACCTCCAGGTTAGTAATTTCTAATGGAAAAACTCACAAATACCACTTTTTTAGTGGTATTTCAAGTAACATGTTAATTGAACATATTTTTTTATACACAATTCATAACAGCCACTACAAGCCTTTCACAATGCTATTTAAGTGTGGGAAATTGTCTGAAACTCTCAAATCTCAGGTGAAGTCACCTCACCAAAGTCAACAGCAAACCTCCTACACATCAAGACAAAGATTTCTATCTCCTTATTTACAGTTCAGGTCTCTTACATGAACACACCCTGCACTAATTCTTATGGGTCGAGGGGGTATAGGCTCTATGGTGCCCATGGCCATCCCACTAGGTACAGGAGTCAGGATTACAGTTCAGAGATTGATTTTGCCTCTTAAGGCCAAGGCTGCAGAAAAATACACACATAAGCTCATATGCAAAATGGGATAGTAGCATTCCAAGAAAGGTTATGCTTATTATGTACGCAATTGTTTTTATTCTATGGAAATTAGTACTGGCAGCTCTACTCTGTTACTGAAGCACTGTGCTGGGCTCTTCTCATGGAAAATGCTGCTGAGATCCAGCAGTACATTTCTGAGTTTCTCACTGGGCCCAGGTTAAAAAACCTGTCCCATCGTACAAAGAAAGAAGTAGAAGAATCCACTGGCCTAAAGCTACAAACTCATGTGCCTGCTCTGTACGTAGCGTGAGGGACCCAAGGACAAATCAAGGTGTTCTCACTGTACATGAGATGTTCTCATGGTACAGAAAGCTAAGCATGTGCATACGCACTTGCTACATCACGCTCTGCGTTCCTCTCTTGCCAGCACTCACACCAATTAGATAGTCTCTTGCCTAGCCTAACGAAATACCAGTAAAAGTTTTTAAAACCATACTTGGGGTTCTCTACAGGAAAGAAAAAAATCATTCCATATATATAAAATTTAAAATAATTTTGCCCTCAAACAAAATAATATTTGCCGCTTACTTTGGGATCTTAACGAATGAATATATAAATACCATTTCAAGCCAAGTGGCTTTTCCATTTGCTGATTTACTGCAGATTCAAAACCTAAACACGGTGTCTTGTCAAAATTGAACAGCAACATTAATCATGATTTATAAATATGCAGAATATGAATATCTGACTAAAAATTACAGGTTTTTTACACAATCTATTTGCAATATTTTTGTTACTAAGCAACAAAATGAACAAAATTCTTCTATTATCAAAAACACTTGCATTATTGCCAGGGTCGCCTTAATACAACTTTATTATCTCAATTGCTTCACTTGCTGAGGATGTGGAGCAGCAGATTAGGGATAATTAGCCAAGAAATGAATGAAACTCCAGTGCAGTCACATCCTGAAAGACAAATGAAGTATTGATTTTGATGATTCTACTAGCAGCCATTTAATATGCATAGCTACTAAACATCTGAATTGATATGACTTCACTCTCAATATGTTGTTAAATATATTCTGGGTTCTGGCTGAGCAAATGATATTCAGCCTTTATGACACGGCATACCATTCATGGTTATTAAACACAATTAAGCAATGCAGAAAAAATGCGAAGGTTGAAGGAAAGCTCACCAGAGCAGCTTTAAATTTGTCCTGGTTTCTGAGGTAGGATGGAAGGGAGAAAATGAAGTAAGGTGCCTTTCCAACATGTACACACATCTGCAGGATGTAGCATTTCTCAAGATGTTTTGTAGCATAAATCAGGTATACGTTACAATATTGGGGAACAAAGTAGGGTGCAAGCTAGGGAAAATCTGAGACATCCCTATCAGAGCATTGTATATATACAGAGCATGTATATATGTATGTATATATATACAGAGCATGTATATATACAGAGCATATATATATCAGAGCATGTATATATATCCCTATCAGAGCATTGCATAACATGATTAATGATTTAGGCACCAACAACTGTATAGAAAATAGTGTTTTGACAAAGGCTAAAATTGACTTTCAAAAATGTTTTTATATAAGATGCAATTTTGCCTTTGGTTGTATCATTACAAATACAGGCAACAGAAACTAGCGGAGTTAACCTGGATTTATGTTTGTGTAACTCAGTCTTGCATTTTCTTCTTAAACTGCAGAGGAACTGCTTCTCAGGATTAAAAACTGGTGCACAGTTTAAGCAGCTTAAGAAACGTTTCACAGCACATTACTCAATGGAGAGGTACAGAAGAGAAAGGGAAGACTACTATGCATAATTGAGAGTACAGACATTATTTTTATCAAAAAAAATCACATGAACTCAAATATCCCCAAGATATTAAGGCTAATGCCCATAATTTTATGACTCTCTAATAAAACAGATCAGATTTTCATACACTGTACTCTAACATAAATCTAGATCAACCACACTGCCTGCAAGTCCTGTGGTCAAATAACTTCTTTGGATTCAAGCCAGAAGATACAGCAGTATAAATGAGATCATGTCCCATTCTCCCGAGTGGTCAAGACCTCATTGCTCATCCAAAAGACTCAAGGGCAAAGACAAGAAAAATAATGTACAGAGAATCAATAGCCCGGTGCATCCACATTCTAGAGGATAGACTTCAAGACCTGTTACTGGAAGTTAACCCGAAAGCCTAAAAATACAATGGTTTTTTAAGCTGAGGATCACTCATAAGGTTTATGTGTCTACATGGGAGATTTTGTGTACGTTTGCTCATGCCGCTCTGCAAACAGACCTGACAGTATCCAGCTCCAAAACAGGCACAATTTCTGCACAACTGAATCGTGCTTGTTCGGACTTAACACTATGACCACAATTGCTGTACGGCTTTTGGCTCACACTGGATAGTATATGGCCTGCCTGAAACACAAGTGTCTTAAGCATGCACCTCAGACCACTGCAGAGTTCAGGAACATCAGAACTACTCAGTACTTTAAATGTTTTAATGAGCTTATGCAATTCTATATGAGGTTGGGTCTCAACTGCTTAACTGCCAAAAGGAGATGTCAGCATACTGCATTACTGGTACATTGTGGTCTCTCATCAGGCACTATACCTTTCAACACAAGAAGTTGCTCAGTGCATGTCACAAGTGGGATTTTGGTCCATAACAGAGTAGTAAACTCAAGGCAGCAGAGGCCCTAGGGAAACTTTCTGATACCCCATCACTACGGGTATACTTCAGACTTACTGTACATTCTGCAACAGATTTATCAATGACATCAAGGAGAGAATAAGTGCTCCTCCTGTCACCAGCATCCTTAGAAGTAGCAAACTGAAAGCACTGCTAGGGTTTGGGAGCGCAGGGGTTAGCCATGGCTGGAGTGATTCTGATTCTGACAAGAACAAAATCAGGAAAAGAAGTAGAAAAAAGATGCGAACAAGGATTTGATAGGTTAGGGAATGAAGGAGTTGCAGGGCAGAAAACTGAGGACAAGATCCTTTTATACAGAGTGATGGGATATATGCCACAGATCAGTTGTTTGCGTTTATTTGAAGAAGGTGCTTAAAATGGTGGGGTTCTTTGTGTGTTAGTTTGGATTGGGCTTTTTAGAACTAAGGCAGTGCCAGGTAAGATTGAACTCATGTTGCTAAAACACACCTCGTACATGCGAGTCCTGCAGTGGAGAGCCAGAGCCAGCATTATGCTGGCTGATGTTCATTTCCAGTGGTGAGAGGGCAGGCGAGACAAGCCGTGGCAGGCACTTCAGATGCAGCAGTGTCATCTGCTGGGGGTTCCTCTGGCGACTCCCCGATACCATCAGTGGTGTGAGAATAAGGAGTTGGTGTGGTGGGAGGAGCAGTCTGACAGCAGCTTATACCCTGTAATATTTTTTGCTGGCTATGAAAAGAACAAGCAGATTTTACTCATTTTTTGTAAAATGATTTGATATTTTTTAATAAGGCCAACTTCACTGGCACAGCTCATCATAATTTGGCCTGAAACCACCAGCGGGAGTTAAGACAGGGACCTTCTAAACTTTCCTGTGTGGACATCGCAAAAATACTAGCCAGGGACTTAACATAATTTTGAGTTACAGTAGGGAAACCACCGTTATCTCACTGGGAAGACAGGAAACACCAAACCCTCCTTGTGATGCTTCCTGTGGGAGATGCCAACACAGCAGTGCAGGTAAGGCTACAGCTTCCAAACTAGGGGAGCTCAGTTATGAACAGAAACACAGACCCATCAAAAATTCAGCTGCTGGCAATTAGCTGATACTTGAGTTGTGAACCTAAGAGCCAAGAAGGAGGGCTTCAAAAAGGAAACAAAACTTCAAAAAGTTCAGCTGCCCTCTGGGTGGTGGAAAAGATCTGGGGTTCAGTGCTCCCGACTTCATGCAGAGCAGTGAGATGATCTTCGTCAGCACTAACATCAAGCTTCAGACTAACACCTTGCATAGCATGAAGTCTCCTTCCCATAAATAAACATACAAATATAAACTGTTGGAGACCATAGACAACAACATTTTGGCTATAAACTAACGTTGTATCTAACGCTTTAGTCCAATAAATCTAATTCAGTTAGCTTTCAAAGCTGTAAACCACGCTTGGCTGTAAGTTATATTTATATAGTGTTCAAGAAATTTGCCAGACTCATGCCAAGAGGCCTTTCAAAGGAAGAAATATTGGCTTATATCCATTTTGATGCTGTGAGAGTAGTGTTTTTGAAAAATATTGCAAGTGTTTTAATGCATTGCTTTTATGATAGTGATTTGAATTTTAGAATGATTTAACAGCATAGAAATCATTCTTAAAAAGTACTTATTGAAGAAAAAATTAATTTTGATAGCATGAGCCAAATTTTTGTTTGAAAATGATACATTGCGTGGTAGGATTAGAAAGTTATAGCCATTGCTGTCAGATTAAAGAATACTGAATAAACGGATGCTTCTCAAATATTCCTGTGAACAACATACGCATAGTTAATTGAAGGAACTACTTCCACTTTTAGACAACCGACATACAGAAAATCTTCAGTCTTGACCTATAACAAGTATTAAGACGACACCCACAACAACCGCTATGAAATGTTTCTCTGTCTAGGACTGCAGTCCTTGGAATCCACCTAAGCTTTGCAGCAGCTAAGTAGCCAGTAATTCATTTTTCAAGGCCCCCAGCATTGTGCGTATGTGTGTGCACGTGTGTGAGCCTGTACATGCATAAATCCAGCTATACAGAAATGTCCACTTTGCCTGATACAGGGTAGTATTTCACACCCTGCTGCCAATATTGCATAAAATATCCATTGAATAAAATATGTAAACAGTCTGTGGCATAAAAACTTCCACTTCCATAGGGAAACTATGCTACATAATGATAACTCGCAAACTTTCCCTTCCTCTGGCAAGTATATATGGCATCATTTTTATTCCCACATTTACCAAACTTTAAAAGAACGGTCTCAGCCTTTCCTATTATTTGGAAGAAAGTACATAACTCCAGGAGACAGGTCAGAGGAGTTCTTGCCAAAGGCATGCAATCAGGGACTTGTAGCCTGCCCAAGATAATGAAGGGATGTTACACGAGTCCCTCAAATCAAAGTTTCCTACCAGAAGCAATAGGCAGTGTGCTGGTTCTTTTGAATGCCGCTTAGCACCAGCAATCCCTAACTGTGCAAACATGCATATGCATAAACATTACAGTCATTAAATGCCTCCATCGGGACAGAGGAAGCACTCTCCAAGCATCTAAAAGGGATACTGACGGAGTCATTGTGTCTCCATCTTTATTCTAGGGCTTTACCCTCAGGACAGATAATTCATAGCACCTTATAGCACCTTTAAAAAGTATCACACTTGCCCCCGATGAGGTCATATCCTACAACTAGGAGTACCTTATATTTTCATTCTTGTTGATACTCCCAGAAATATAGTAATTATTAATGCATTCTGCAGATACGAGCCAAAGTATGTCTACTAACTTATTCATTGGGCTGGCTTTGTTTCGAGAAACAATTATGCTGGTTGGGATACAACACTGTTAAATCATTCATAGCTGCTTTGGCTTTTCAAGGCCAGCAGAAGTGAATAGATGAAATCATCAGCTATGTGACCACACACAAGAAAGCACTCTTACAGTTCTGTTCTAGATTACAATGACATTTTTTTGAAATTATCTTACATGGCACTGATTAGACTACATTGTCACAAGAAATAGTAGTGCAATATAGAAAACTCTAGTTATTCTAGCAACCTCATTTGCTCTCATTGCTCCGTTAAGTCCATGTTCCACACCAGTAATTAAAAGTTTGTTATGGTGTTTTCAACACTTTGAGTTGTAAACGAATTAATAGTTAACTTGGACAATGTTTCTGGTAGCGTCTCCCCCCCTGTTTTACTGCTTGCTATTTAGATGCTCTCTAAAATCCTGACTTTTCTGTAACAATAAACTCTGTGCTTTTATCAAAACTTTGCAATGCAAAAGGAACACTGTAGAGGCTACTGAGTGGCAGCAGCTCAGGATCTCAGCGTAAAGACAACAGCAAGTACTGAGTCAGCTCAGGGTTTATATAAAGTTTTATTCTGCTTGCCATTCACTTTGGCTCATCCTTTTAATCTGTAATAGACCGCCCTGCAAACAAGAAAGTACTTTGTGCCACTGACACAAGACCAGCAATATAGAACAAAAAGAAATAACAAAATGATAGACAGTTAGATAGTACTGTCGAACACATTTTCTGGACATCATTCTGTTAAAATAGTCTTGCTCATTCCTATTTTCCCCTGCACAACATACAGACACAAAACCAGCTTGAAGCTCCCATGAAAGGAACCGGCTATGTAAATTCCTACAAAAACTAATAGCACAGACATCGTGACATGAACCCTATGAAGTATATGCAAATAAATCCAAATCCAGGAGTAAGTCACCTGCTTTGGCTTACAACTCTTATCACAGAATCATAGAATCATAGAATCATTAAGGTTGGAAGAGACCTCCAAGATCATCGAGTCCAACCGTCAACCCAACAACACCATGCCCACTAAACCATGTCCCTAAGCGCCTCATCTACCCGTCTTTTAAATACTTCCAGGGATGGTGACTCAACCACTTCCCTGGGCAGCCTGTTCCAATGTTTAACTACTCTTTCAGTAAAGAAATTTTTCCTCATGTCCAATCTAAACCTCCCCTGGCGCAACTTGAGGCCATTTCCTCTCGTCCTTTCGCCAGTTACTTGGGAGAAGAGACCGACACCCACCTCGCTACAACCTCCTTTCAGGTAGTTGTAGAGAGCGATGAGGTCTCCCCTCAGCCTCCTTTTCTCCAGGCTAAACAACCCCAGCTCCCTCAGCCGCTCCTCATAAGGCTTGTTCTGTAATTCTGGAGAATCTTTAAACAAATTTTACTGAAGTTCATTAATGGATTGATATGACTCATACAAAGATGATAAACACCTGAAACATGATAACTTTGCAGTTTAAGTTTTCAATTTTATACCCTCCCCGTAAACTCAAAAACTCAGACTCTTAGGGTCTGAAAGACTACAATGAAAAAATAATCTATGATAAAGTTTCTCACAACTCCAAGAATAAAAAATCCCTCTTTTCAGACTACAACACAGCACTACTAAAACTGAGTAATAAGCAGATATTCAAGTTCAGCTAGAGAGATTTGAAGTCCCTAACTCAAAAGTCCCTTTGGTAGAATATAAACATCTGCTTGTTCTGCCTGTAATAACCTGAGAATTTTAGGGTCAAGGACACTGATGAGTTAGGTAATGGCACAATACAATGTAGAAATGCTAATTATTTCATCTCAGAAGTGAGACAGCAACAGGAGCCAATGGCAAGGAACATCTTAAATTGCATCTTGGCCAATAACCACATCTCGTGGGTGAAACTGATGCCCAAGTGTGCGAGTGCTCCTCCTCCACTGTGTCAATCAAGTCAGACAGATTAATTCACACTGCATGGGTGAAGACTTCGTACTGACTTCACAGCCAAGAGGAATGAGAGAGGCACCGGTTACAGCTGGTTCACAGGTACAAGGGCACCTTAAAGTGCTGTTCCTTACACACCCTTTCGGCCAAGTTTACGCTGGTTTTACCCACAATTCCTCCACACGGCAATCACAGGAGAGATCAAAGGTAGGAAAGTGTTTGAAACTGTCCGCTGTCCTCCAGAGTTTTGAGACCTATTCCCAAGGCCACCATTGTCTGGGAATGGGGTCTTATCCACTGTGAGCACCCGAGTGACTTAGGGAACATTATCACAGACTTAACTTTCTTCCAAAGTACTTTACATCCATCTAAAGATTTTAATAACCTAAACACATACATAAGCTAGAAAAACTGATCATTTACTCTTCAATTTTATTCCAATATATTAGTATACATCAGGCTCAGGTTGCAATACTTGATTGCCCAAGAAACCAAAAATACTTTAAAATCAATGGATTTCTGTAGAAGTTTCATATGCTGCAAGTTTTATATTATGAAAAGTTTTACATTATGAAAACAATTTTCTTCCCTTTCAAAAAGTGATGACCCTTATCATAGTGTTGTTAACATGACCTACAAAAAGAGATATGCTGACATTAAGATTTAGATACAGAGGACCTTCCACTGTGATACTGTTGAAGGCTGAACTTGACATGTTACGAGATATTTGGCTATATATAGCTGTATTAGAAATGTCTTGCTGCAATAGGTGTACCACCTTTAGCATGAGTGACAGTCGGTTATCTTTTAATTAAATATGCCCTACACATAATTATTTGCATACGGATGTTTTTATAAACTCTAGAATGACATATCGTTTCATATTTGCAGAGTACATTGTTGGCAGACCTAATTATGACAGAGATCAATTCAGTCTGTAATAGGATATGTATTTTTTACTTTTCTCTTTTTATGTCTGTGCAGGTTTCACTTTGTTTTCATTCTCTCTTTAGTCCTTGAATTTGCATTTCACATTCTATTTTTTATTTCAGCTTTTTTTACAGCATACATTTCACCTATAGCAAAACTGATACCCTCCTCCTTAAATAATTCTGGTCATGTGGAAGAAGGCATCTCATGTTCCTGCTCCATTCAGTTCTGACATTGAGTAAACAGACAGCTTTTTAAGTTGACCGATTTTCACTCTCATTTCAGAAGATATAATCATAATAAAGAAAAATGTGTTACTAAAGTAAAGAGTAAAACAAACAATATCATAGTAACTGAAGATAGGAAGCACCAAAAAGCTCCCAGAGCCATAATCAGTTGAAGCTAATTGTCATACTTACGTAAGTAATTCTTACAACAGAATTAAACCAAGGAAATTTAGTTAACGCACAAACTGTATCAGTGGGTGGTAGGTGGGAGTGGAGACAAAAGTGGCATGCCAAGGGATTCATAGTGAGAATTTAGGTTTGCAGTATTATTAAAAAATGTCAGAACTAGTAACATAGTGTATTACGTCATATCAAGGAGTACTGCAGAAGACTGTTGGCTTTACTTCTGCTGTCACCTATGTGTCTTTTTATAGGACTTCTTCCAAGAATTTTCTGTTTTCCAAGCAGACTTTGTTTCAAATGGCACTGAAGTAGAAACTGGCTGCTAAAATTCCGTCCCAAATCAGTTTTTCCCCCAAAACAATTCCCCCCCCAAAACAAGCTTAAAAAATGTTTCATATTAAGGTGAACCTGCAAACTGCTTCTCAAATGCCACTACATCCCCTGGAAGTGCCACAAAGTCTTTGGAAGTATCTTTTCCCATATATACCATGATCTCTGGGTAGATTAACTGCAGCAAACATGGATTGGCAGCATTTTGAATTTTGTTCATTTTGTTGGCATTAAATACAAATTTAGCATCAACTTAATACAGCTTGCTTTCCTCTAATGTATATTACAGCACAAGCGTTTCTCAAATCAAAGCAGAAACTCAGTGCAAAGCAGTCAGGTAAATTTTACAGAAGCCCGACCCAAAAAAAGCTCCCAAAGATTTGCTTGTTAAGGGAAAAGGGAAAGGGAATAATTTTGAGTGCTTGCAATGCTGTGTGATACACAGGTTATTTTTCAATCAGTTTTTCTTCTTTCCCCATGTGTCTCTTTTTTTTGGGTATTATCTTTAGTTGCAAGTTGTGGTTGTGTGAGGATAAAATTGGAGGCTCACAGACTGCTGTCAGCTCTGCCCCAGCTAGTTCTATCATATGTACAGCTGTTTCCGTACTTTCTTGAGCTTTTCATAACAATTCCTTGTTACTTAAAGACTTTTCACTGTTGTTGCAGTGAACTGAAAGTTTGTGCCTCTATTTTTGCAACTTTGCAAAAATACACAGAGAAAGACTTAACAGCAGTGCATTATTAAGGAGGAATCATTTCTATTTTCACAGAACATAAAAGAAAGGCTTATTTGTTCTGATTTGTGCTTGAATAAAACAAAGAAATTGCCATTACTGTTTCTGCAGCGCACTTGCTTTTAGTTCTTTCTGCTCATTTAGGTCCCGAGGAGAGGTTCAAATGCAGGCAAGGAATCTTCAGAGTAATTTAACACCGAAAATCCTTCAGTACTCCAATAAGCTGGATTTATCATTCAGAACTTCAACACCGTTGGATGAAAATCAGTCGAGATCTTGTAAAACCTCATACATCAGAAGAGAAATGAGCTATACCTCTGGTTGGGAAGGGATTATAATGATGCAGGAAATTTTTGTTTGGCAATATTATTTTAAAATATTTTATTCTCCTTTAAATTTTATGTTTCACACCCATATTCTCCCAGATGAATTCTTTCTGGAAAAGGGTTGATAATTCCACAGATGCTAAAGCTGAAAATCATCTTCTCAACAGATATTGGCCTGGGATAGAAGAGTGTGCTCGTACTAGAAAATATTGAGATTCAGCATCTAACATGTGCAAGTCCTTTTATAGTTCAATAGATCATAAAAGAAGCGATGCAAGGGCTATTCGAATGGAAGGATTTATCACTTATAGGTACATCCTGGTAGTGTGAGGGGAAAGTGAAGCACTGGGAAGAGCCGACACCAATCACCAAAAAAAAGGCAGTCAGCATATCCGACTGTTACCATACTGCCCATTTGTCTTGAAACAACACAATAAGGAAGTATCAAAAAGCCCTTGAATAATCTATAGTTTAGGATTCTTTTAAATATTTTACTAAGCCTGTTGGTCACCTCTCCTAGCACACTACAGGCTAGGGAAAAACTCTCTCTCTCTCAAATAACATTTAGCTAGGAAAAAAGTCATTCTAAAGCAGAACAGCATGCTTCAGAGGAACTGTCTGCTGTACACCATACCTGTAGAACTGACCGATACGCAATACATTGTTGGATATTAATTTCCGTGCTCTCAAAGCATACATTTCAACTCAGCATACGACCAGCATCACAGTATCAAATGTACCAGATAAGCCAGATCTTGGGTAAGGGGAGTTACCTTGAACCACTGCAAGTAAGTGATGGGGGAACTGCAGTTTCCAGGTATGGCTGAACAGCAGCAGGCCCACGCCGATTCTGAACAGTCAAACACAGACGATTTTCAAACAGACTGCATGTCTGCTTCTGACAACTCTGAACGACGGGGGCTCAGCCGGCCAGGACACTGAGCTGGCTCATACGGTGTTACTCAGTCGACCCCTATATGTAGCAAATCCTAGTTGCAAACTTTGACATTCCTGTGCCATCATACGCTCATTCATACAGTCTGCACGGTTTGTGCCCGAAACTTAGCAAAACAAGGATATGATAAATACATATAAAACTGTTTGTGACGGCTTGAAAATTGATCTTGCATAGCTTACAAAGATAATAAAAGACATCTGTTTGTTCAAGATCTGTATTCTTTCTTGGCAGAACATTTTTTCAAATGACATTGATAAGGCTAAGCACTCCAAGCCTGATATACAGCTCGTACATTAATGTACCACAACCACTTTAATATTTGTAATAAACAATTCATTTTATGGTGGGTACCTTGCTACAACACACACAGTACACTTCCAATATAAAGATATTTATGAATTAGCTCTTATAACTCCCCATTGCAATCACTGAGAGAACATTTAGATTTTAAATTTATATTACATTGCAAAGCTACTAAAATTATGGTGAAATACTAATTTAAGTGAACCTAAAATACTTTGGACACCAAAGCTTTCTAAATAGCTAACTTGCACATAGATATCCTCAACTCTAGGAAATTATTATGTTAGTGTATCACTTCTGAAGTAGTTTCCGCTAACGTCCTATATAACTACTGGCTACTTCACAGAGGAAAAACCCCAAACTTTAGGAAGTCACATTAATAAATAATGTATTTAAATTTTTCTACTTTTTAAGTGTTGTCTGAAAGTCTGCATTTTGCAAGATTTAAAATAAGCTTTCATAAAAAGAAAATTAAAAAATGAAAACACCTCAGGTTGATGAATCAGCTGCTGTCATCCAGAGCAAATCCTCTATTAGCAGAATTTGTCTCTCATACACACAATAACGAAAGACGTTACATTCCAAAAAGCAAGCCATAGGCTGAGCTTTTAAGAGTTGTAGCTTCATGTTAGAAAGTTTTCAGCAGAAATACAAGCTAGTCCCCTGTCTCCCCCAAACAAACAATAAAAAAGTGGAATACTTTTCCAGGGGAAGCTATAAAACCAGCTTATGTAAAAGATCAGTCTTAGAAAGAACATAGAAAAATTGTGAGTTTGAAGTCTAGAAAGACTTAGATAATACTTTTTGACTTCACCCTGTCCTTTGTACTTACACTTCAGGTGCCTTTAAGAAGATAATAAGAAAGACAGAGGGCATGTGCAATCAACAGATACTATTAAAAAGTAAGTGATGATTGTATTATATCATGAAATGGTCTACCACATAAACTGATACTTAATTATTTTAATATATGAGATATTATTTATATAGATTAGATAACTATCATATGTATTATTTTTAATACGTTCCTTTGCCAAGCTGATAAGCACAGAAGTCCTGTTTGATGGATAAGGGACTGTTTGTTGAACTATTAATATAAAGATTCAGTAATCTATGACTCAATTGTCCCTGAACCCTCTCATATTTACTGGGGGGGGGAATCTTTCTTTTATCTCTATTACTTCTTGTTTTTCTCTGTTTTTTAATAATTTATTTCATCGGAACTGATTAGATTACTGCGTGCATTAGAATAGACACTAGATTTAAAAACAAAATCCAAACGATTTCCTTCCCCATCCCCTGGCAACTGGCTTGAAGCACACTTACAATGAAACTCTTCTAGATTCATACAAATATATGACTGTGCTTTTTTACTTCCTTTCTACTCCTTCCTTCCTGAAGCAATAGAAGCGGCTTCCTACTGCTATGCTTAAGCTAGTTGTGAAAAGATTCCATCTCTCTCCTTTTTTTTTTTTTTTCTTTTCTTGAACCCATGAAGGATGGAATTCTGTCAACACTTACATGACAACTCTTCCAACATAAATCCAGAGCTATAGTCTGGTCTAACGTGCTAATAGTCTGTACATCAGTTAATTCCTACTGGGGTATTTTTTTCTGTCTTTAAAGAAGAATACCCAAACTCGATTTAAATATTGCCAGAGAGGTAATTCCGGCAGAGTTCTTGTTATGTTCAGTTTCCAGCTGTTGGATTAGATCTTTGTTTCACAGATCTAAGGTTCTAGTATCACATTTCTATTTTCATGTGGACACCTATAGATAATGAAAATTTGCATTGTTAATTTACATAGACTGTGCTCCTGTATAATGCATGTTTTTATGGCTTTCCTCGAAACTCTTACAATTTTTATCGCTGTCTTTCCTGAGTTACAAACTCCAGAATCAGACACCCTATTTCAGCAGCTGTGCACCAGGACTGAGAATCTAAGTAAGGTACTTCTGCTTTCAAGATTACAAGTCTCTCCCTACAACCCAAGGTGGGATACCTATACGGACATAATTCCTGATGTATTTTTGTCTAATCTGGTTTTACAAATGAAGATGTTTTCACTTTCCCTAGCCATCTATTTCAATGCTTTATGCCTCCTACAGTGAGAAAGGTTTTGTTACAGTCTAATGTTAATCTACCTTGATGCAAGCAGTTAGGCCCATTTTGACCTATCCTGTCCACCATGAATTTGAGATGGTCTTTTCCTCTACAAAGCAGCTTTTTATGTACGTGAAGGCTTGTCACTTCCTTCAGTGCGGATGTCTAAGACACCTCATGACCTCTTCAAACAATCTCCACATGTCTGAAACTGCAAAATTCTGGAGGTACTTCTAGCTCAACTCTTGGCTGCCTGTTGTTGGTGACCGGTGGACAGCTTCTCATGCATTGGTGATTTTCTTTGTGCTTGGTCAGCCAAAGAAAATCTGTAAAGATTTACGGATTTAAGATTTAAAGCTTCTTATCTTCCCAGAAGGCTGAATAAGAGATTTCACAATTGCTTTAATTTGATCTGACTGAAAGCAAAAAGCAAACCTTTCTTAAGTCATCGGTGAAAAAACAGCTTTGGCTGCTCCCAGTTCACAGTGGAAAAATACTGTAGGTAGCGAGTGGTGATTCAGGAGCTGCTACGTGCTCTTTTCATGTGCTCAGTGGGACACAACAGACCCCTTGGTCTGTAATCTCCTGATTCTTCCCAGTTCTAGCAGACCTCTTATTGGGCAAGTTTCTGTGTTAGAAAACTCTAATTTGCAGACCAGAACAGTGGTCTTCTGTATTCCACACGAGCCACTGAGAAAAACCAAAGTCCCACCTACTGCACACAAGTCCTCAGCGGCTGCTCTGCAGCTGGGGAAGCCATGCAGGCTTCCTCTGGCCCACCTGCTTCCACATCCTTCCACTAAATTTAAATGGGATCTCTCCACATCTGACTGACTGCAAGTGAAAATATCAGGTGCAGGGAAAACAGCAGCAAGTTGTTCTGTGCCTGAGAGTGCCATTTCATAATTCTCTCTACATAGAAATATCAAAAGGCATTTTAACTACTATATTTTAATGCCAGATCCTTATGGCTCTGTGGTTTTGGTTGTTTTTTTGTTTTTGTTTTTGTTTTTGGTTTTTTTTTTTTTCCTAGATACATCTAGGAGACAGCAATCGGATAAAGCTCCTGGTGAGTTTACTCACAGTTCTGTTTATGGGTATGAAAATACACAGTTGCTGTCTTTACAGAGAAAATCAGGGATTTCAATATTTATGAGGTTGTGAGTATGTGACAGAATTTGTTGTCTTCAGATGCTTCCACACAGCCTAAGGAAAGGAATGAAATCTGATATTCTGTGGTGTCTGGCAGCTGCTAGCCGAACAAAAAAGCATTATCTTCACATCCCCACTCTCTGAAGCAGTTTGTCCAGTCTGAAGGAGGAACCACTGAAATAGGAGCTCAACAAGTCTATCAGAGGAATGACTGAAC
>NW_008825428.1:6801323-6804643 GCF_000699105.1 Pygoscelis adeliae
TAGATTGAACAGGTAACACAGCACATAATCAGCCTTCAGTGTTAATAGAGCCTTGGACCAAAGGAACAAATACCTTAGGAGTTTATTTGCTTTTTGTCACATTAAAACCTGCACCGGGGTTATTTTTCTCGGGTTCTACCTGGTATCATTTGCTTGTTTTTAATATGAGAAATTCACAAGGTGTTTCTTTGACCATAAACGATTCCAGGATAATACTGGAATATACTAAAAGGAATAGAAGAAATACTGATTAACAGAGAAGATGAGATTTTCAATTAGACTGATTAATAGAACTGTACCTTTATCCTATTCAAGCTCCTCTGCATAGCTTTAAAGTTTTCAGATGACTTGATGATCTGTACATGGTTCCCGATAAGAGATCAGAAAGATGTCACACTGCCTCCCTATTTTCCCCCAGTTTTCAATATACTTCTATAGCCTAAAATCAGGCCTCAGAAAGGAAATGGGATGAAAAGTTAAACAATGTCCTACCAGGGAAGGAGGACAAGCTCGAGCTACGTATGAACATTTAACTAACAAAACTTGTATTTTAGAGCGAGATACTTGTCATTCATTCCCATCACACCTTTCAAATTCATACAGAACATTTTGTTTAAGTTAAAGGAGGTTAAATGAGTTGAACTTGAAACATGTACCTTTTACTAATGTGCATCTCATTTTGCATACTGTCTTTTTTTTCTCAGCCATTGAAAATTACACAGAGTATAACTTCAGTTTTTTTTTTCTTCATTGTCAACCATTAACTTTATAAAATAGAAAGAGGTATCATATGTGGATTTGCCACAATCTGTCCTGAATTTGCTCTATTTTTTCCATTAATGATCTGGAAAAGAGCATACCATTTATTAAATAGCATATCAATTAAGTTTCCACATAACAGGGAGCTGAAAAATGCTAAAAGATATGAGATTATGGCATTAGAACTCAAAATGATCTAGTCAAACTGGAGACATGAACTGAAGAAAAGGGATTTCATTCAACAGAGGGAGGTCTCTAGCATTCAGGGACAGATAAGCAGTTGTACAAAGGCTGGATGGGAAACAGTTCTTTCATCCAGTAGTTCCTCAAAACAGTTCTCTGATTTATAGTAGATCAGAAGCTGAATACGAGTCAATAAGGTCAAGTTACAATGAAAAGACAATCATTATACTGGGAGAAAAAATATGAGCATACAAGACTTGTGTAAACGTGAGTCTTCAAAACAGGGAGAAGAAATCCATAAGCTGCATTCAGCATTGACACAATCTAAGTGCTGTGCCCAGTTTTGGGTACCACTCATCATGACCAATTTCTGCCAACTGGAGTGGCTCCAAAAGACAGCAGCGAGAACGATGAGGGGCCTAGAAAACATGAGGAAAGATTGAAGAAATTGGAACTAAAATTGGAAGAGAACGATCTTTCTTTTTACCCATAGCATGTAAGAAAAGAATAATGGGTTTAAACTGCAGTAGAGGAGATTCAGTCTAGAAAAACAAATGAAATGGGAAGCGAGCAGAGGAATAAGCAAGCCTAGGTGATTCTGGGAGCACCACAATGGCAAGTCAGACAAACATCTGTCAGCAGGGACAAGTACGCAGAGATCCTGCCTTGAAGTGGGAGACAGACAAGATGGTTTCATGAGGATCCTTCCAATCCTGCTATCCATGATTGGCTATGGGTTAATACCTTAGAGCGAGGGGACATACCCCTGTATTTGACTGCAAGGAACCATCACACCACACATATAATAACAAGGAACAGAGGTATCTGTATTTGTTACTGTTACAAAGAGTTCAGCTAACTTCAGTTACCAGTGTAACAGCTGAAATCTTATTAAATACTAGTGATCCTTCTGGACTAGAAAATTGATTTATATGTTTATCTGTATATCTGTCTACTACACCTCACAGTAGTGTGTGCCAGGTTCTGCTTTTGGTTTTGCTGCAGATTCTCTCGCTTTCAATAATTCATGTGATCTCTCCTGCTTAATTCCTGCTCTTTAAACCTGAACTGTTTATATTTAATTCTATTTGATTAAGAGGCTGTGTGAATGCATTGATTAATAACTGTTAGATGTTCCAACATCATAGTGAAGGGACTGCAGAAAAGCTCACATTCAGCTGAATAAAAGCAGTAGTTTTAGGATCAGAAGAAATGGTTCCTACCATTTAACAACACTCTGCGTAATATAGAACACAGAATTTTACTCAGTGATTTCCTCTTCGACATCTAAAACGGTAGGAACGTCCCACTTCCAGGGCAAACTGAACTTGGATATCAGGATGTCTCACATAAGTATTCTACTATATTCTTTGGCTTTCACTATATGCTGCTATGCATATCATCAGAATTATGCTATGATTCTTATGCTATTCAGCAGCGAATCGGCAGTTGAGTCCATGGCAATGGACTGACAGAGCAAGGTGGAACTATGGAAGTTTGTATGTATTCCTCCCACTAATGCACAGACTCTGGCTGTGCATCAGTTAACCTCCTGTTAAGGTTTTTCCCTGATCTTCTGTTTTTTGGTTACTACCAGAGTTATTCTGGCTCCCACGCTGTAGAAATCTGGAATGGGAAGCCAGTCCCAGTTGACTGCATAAGAGGGGTGGTTCAAAGTCAAGACCAGATCCACATCTGCCTTCACTTCAAAGTTGAAAGCATGGCCCTAGGTAGAGCTTCAGGCATCTGAGGATGTCTGTTGGTGTAGTATGGTACTGGTGTGGTGTAAAGGAGCTTAGCCAGCAGGTAGGTATAACAAGGCAGCCTGTGATGTGATGTAGAGCTCTGTGGTGGGTTGACCCTGGCTGGACACTAGGTGCTCAACCAAGCCGCTCTATCACTCCCCTCCCAGCTGGACAGGGGAGAAAAAATATAATGAAAGGCTCGTGGGTCGAGATAAGGACAGGGCGAGATCACTCACCCATTACCGTCACCAACAAAACAGACTCGACTTGGGGAAATTAGTTTAATTTATTACCAATCAAATCAGAGTAGGATAATGAGAAAATAAAACCAAATCTTAAAAACACCTTCACCCCACCCTTCCCTTCTTCCCAGGCTTAACTTTACTCCTGATTTTCTCTACCTCCTCCCCCCTCAGCAGCGCAGGAGGATGGGGAATGGGGGTTGTGGTCAGTTAATCACACGTTGTTTCTGCTGTGCCTTCCTCCTCAGGGGAAGGACTCCTGACACTCTTCCCCTGCTCCAGTGTGGGGTCCCTCTCACGGGAGACAGTCCTCCACAAACTTCTCCAACATGAGTCCTTCCACGGGCTGCAGTTCTTCATGAACTGCTCCAGCGTGGGTCCCTTCCACAGG
>NW_008825428.1:6805024-6845875 GCF_000699105.1 Pygoscelis adeliae
GCGGATGTGTTGATCCTTGGCCAGTGGCGTGTTTGTCTTGGAGCCTGCTGGCATTGGCTCTATTGGACACAGGGGAAGCTTCTAGCAGCTTCTCACAGAAGCCACCCCTGTAGCCCCCCCCACTACCAAAACCTTGCCACGCAAACCCAACACAAGCTCACAGATTGAATCTATACTAATGAAATACTTGCTGCCAAAGTTTGCCCTTAGGCCAGCTGATGAATTGTGACAACTATGCTATTAACCTCTGAACCTCCAAAACAACCACACCAACTCCCCAGTTGCACAACAGGAATAGTCCTGGTCCCTGCTATGTACCAAACCATGCCTAGGAACAGTTTTTTATGGTCGATTGGCCCAGGCTAAAGCTGTACCAGGAACCCTTCTATAAATTTAAAATGTTTAGCCATCTAGATCACTGCATTTAAGTATTCATGTATGTGGTACTGTTTAGCTTACAACTACAGACCTTGCCACAAATACTTCAGGTATCACTTTGTAAGATAAATGAAAACAGCTCTCTACACCAATAGGTCTTTTGCTATTTGCTATTTCTGCCCTGCTTACTACAAAATGGTGTAAATTCCACAATTTATAACAGAAAAATCCATTTTTCCACATATAATCAGGTTTAGATTATCTGTAATCAAACTCAGAATTAGTAAATGGAAGACACCATTATCTGCACGTGATCCTGTAAAATCTTCTTTCTTCATCTTCCGACTGTATCCACACATTAACAAAAATAAGAAGCACAATCCATTATATTTATTCCCTTTCTCTTTCAAAATCCTAATATCTTAGGATGAAACTAGTTACAGCTTCTTCAGCTATGACGTATGGGTACACAATTAGATCAATATTTTTTCTATTAAGGGAGAGTGTAATTACTTTCCCAATAACTACCTACAAATGTAGACACAATTTCCGCCTCCAAAACAGTAAGAAAAGCAAGACTAGATTTCTTCCTCCATAAAATGACAATACTGCACATATTCTGTACAAAATGGTATAGAAAAAGCAATATATCTCAATATAGTCTGGAAGCAGAGCCAACAGCTATTATGCATCTTTATAACTCCCATTTCAGCCCACAGAAATAGAGAGTATTTAAGAGAGCTTTCGTAAACCATGCCAGCGTGTAAATTTTACAATGCTAAGTACTAATGCTTTGTCGGACCACATTCAGGTCCTCCGCAGAATTCAGAGGGAGATAAGGTGCAAGTGCCTGAGCTTATATCCAGCCTTCCCATGCAGCTCTTAAGCTTGGAGAACTAGATTTCTGTCTGACAGCCTTCCTTAGCCCCTCTTGGTTTAGCAGCTACTACAGCATAAGCAACACACGGCAGCGGTCTTAATTGCAACAACAGTAGTTCTCAAACTCCTGAGCACCCAGCTTGCCACATCTTAACACACTGGACTGGGACAGTTAAAAGACAACTCTTCATATTGGGATGCTTGTCAAAAAAGATTCAGCACCAGAAGGATTTCACTTGGAATATTTTAGAAGCAAAGACAGACCTCCATTCCATTTTGATTCAATTGACAGATATAAAAGAAAGAGCACATTAACAGAAGCAATTCAATATGCAAAATTCAATGCACTGATGAAGAAACACTAGTTAAATTAACTTTAAATTTCCATCTAATTAAATGCCTTTTGTACTGTTTGTCTCTTCTAAATCCTGCATGTTTTACTACAAGAAATTTACTGTAGTATTTAGGTGGTTTTTCTAGTGAATGGACCATTATTACACTACTGTTTTTAAAGGTATTGCAGGCTCTCAATTAAGCGACACAGATACAGAATTAATTGCATGAAACCAACCCTAGCTTTCCTGCATGGTAACTACTCAACATTGCTATATCCCCACAACCTGCAGGTAAAGCCAGCAGCCCTGGAAAAAGTGTTATTTTCAAACAAGGATGAGGAATGGGTACATGTCAGACTGTGTGCAAATGATCTGAAGCACTTCTCTAAAATTGCTGATACGATAAGCCAGGAAAGATTTATCAAGATATGTAAATCTTATGCTCGACTAACCAGCGTTGTTTCTGTCAAAGCAGTTTTTCATGGCTCACACACTGGACCACACAGATTGTGGAATCTCCACCATTAGAAATATTCAGAACTGAAGTGGACAAGGTCCTGAGCAACCTGCTTTACCTCTGAAGTCCGTCCCTTCCCTTCCAACCTCAATTACTTTTTGATTCTTAAGAAAAAAAAGGCAAAAGAAAAAGCTTACAGATCTGGAAAGTGATTAGTACTTGCGCAGAGTTTGTATACTATTAAGCATTTTGATGCTTGAGTTACATAGTTGTGATGGGGAACAGCTTAGGCAATTATAATCTTTCAGGTGAGTTAAAACCTTTCTTGTTTTGAACTCACGGTGAGCTTTCCTTCTAACTTTAGCAAGAACTGGTCACGTATGATTAAAATGGGCTGCGACTCCTCTTTGTGTATTCAGAGGCCCTAAGATCCATTAAAGGTGTTTCATGAACATTTTAAGCTGGTAGTTCCAAAAGAAGCAATTTGCCCACCCTTTCACCCCGCCACTTGATCTTGTTCCTTTTATGCTGGCACAAGCATTTATGCAGCTGTGTCGTAAATCAGATTAGGGAAATCCAGGTCAAAACTATTTTGTTTATTTATTTATTTTTAGGCCATTTTGCTTTTATAGGCATTAGTAAATTACTCCTGACAGCACGGCTGGAGATTAGGGAAGCTGATGATTTTTCCGATGAGGAAAGGCAATGGTGTACAGACAAGCAGAAATGTGCCAGAATGAGGCATGAAAGCTGTTAGAGTCAAGAATTTAACTAAGATGCCCAAACTTCATTTCCTTTAGCAGTATTTTCTTCACAGAAAAGTGTAATTAATTCAGTTACCCATTAATGCAATTATTTCATTTTCAAAACTTAAAAGGTTTTCTGCTTAAGAATTACTATATTTTTTTAATTAAATTGTACTAAGCAGTTTCCAGAAGGACATATTAATACTTGCAAACAAACAAAAAATTGCTTTACTCTATCTTAATAATTAAAAATGAATGGCGATTTTTTTTTCCCTCTGTGCAAGGGTCAGCTTTTCTCTTTTCTCTTTAAAAATATTTAGTTAAGCCTGAGGGATAACGCATAATTAGATTGATCTGGGTTGATATTTTAAACTCAAAGCAGTAAGCCCACGTGACAGTGGTAAGAAACTGGCAAGATACAGTAAGCAGATGTGATACATACTGTTAGTGAATTCAGAAAATACTTGCACTTCATTCTGTTTCAGAAAAAAAAAAATTCTTACAGTTCTAAAGCATTTGAAGAAACTTAGTCAAAGTTCAACTATTTTTGCCTTCCACACAAAACCAATTCATTTCTTTGCAACCTATAACTGAAAGTGTCCCCCCCAAAATAAGCAAAAAATCTGTAACTTGACAACTGAATCCCAGTATTTAATGGCTGGGATTGCATAATCCATGAAATTTTCCTCTGACTAGTGCCTTCAATGTAGTGGCTTTGTACCCAAATGATTTACATGCGTGTCTACATGTGTACATACAAAAACATGTTTCGTTCCACAGAGGACAGCAGGCACAGATCTTTGCACCATTGTTTAGAAGTCTTGAAAGCTTATTGTCAATGCCTTCCGTGGACTCACTCAAGCCCAGTTTATTTAGTGGGCTTCCCTCCAGCTCAGCACGATCTCAAAATAAACGCTTCCCCAAGTAATCGTCACGTTTACTTCGGGTTAATGGAAAGTTCACGAAAAAACATTTGGAGTGCTGATTACGGACTCCTCTCTGGCATTTGCCTGTGCTCTCTGTGCACCTATCTCGCTTAATAAATGTCCCTGAGAGTCTTCAATTAATTATTTGATTATAAAGCCATTTTTACGCACCTACTTTGTTTAATTTAAGTGTATTGGATCATGCCATAATTTTAGTTTCGAATGAACCTGCTGGACTAAGGCTAATTAAACTAATTTCTGGGTCACAACATACATGTTGCCACTAAATACGTTATTTAAAATGGCAAACAGTCTAACGCATGCTCCTACAGGCTGCAGAAGAAATTATATGCACAATACTACTATTTATGAGAAGAGAGTCAAAGCATGCTGTGCTCTGGCTGTCCAAAGGACAACCATTCTGTGAAAACTGAGTGAAAAGTCGGCATGCTACAAAAATTAGTATGTTTATGCTTTACATTGATTTTGCAAAGGCGTAAAGGATTAAACAAGGCCCAGGAACATGCAGACTTGAACCTGTTGTCTCCATTTTTGCTGTTTTTCCAGCAACAGGTCCATGTCAGAATGGAGCGCGACTGTCTCCTTGCTTTTCCTCTTCTTCCTTTCCAACCCCCAGCCAAAAGGAACAAAGTCTCCACAGTAGACTAAAAATAAATATAGTAATAAACAATTATGCAGAATGAAATCTAATTAAAATATTTTTCTTCTTAAAATGTGGAGTTAAAAATAGCAACCTTTTAGTTTTAGACTTACCAGGCCATTCTTGTCAAATGGAGCAAAAAAGCAAGCCAGTTCTAACAGCCCCCCCACTGAAACATAGTTAACCCAACTTTCAAATTAAACGTTTCCACTTTGTGACTTTCCAATTTCATGCCACAATTTCACTAAAAGAAAGGTTGAAAAATATTTAAACAACATCTCAAAACCAAAATGTCTCATTTTAATCAAAATGTTTAAATCAATCCAGAACAGTAAGTTCCAGTAAGTTCCAGTATTTTAGCTAATAAACATTTTACTTGGGGGAAAAAAAAGTAATGAAGCCATCTGATACGATGCTTCCAATATAATTGCTAATGCTTCAAAGGGATCTACTACACTTTTTCTCCTGAGGCTGAAGAGAAGGATGACGCTCTAAACTGTGATTATATTAAGCAGTGGAGATTTATGGAGACATTTGTTAAGGGTTATGCAGCTGGAATTTTGAAACAACTTGAAAATTGGATAAATACAGCCCCCCCTTTTGTAGGATTTCAGTAAGAAATTTAATGAAGTATTAGGTTTTCTCTCTTTTGCTTTTTTTTTTTTGCCATTTGTTTGCTTTCTTTCATAAATTTTTAGTAGTGATTAAAATAGAGCTACATCTGAAAATATATTTGGCACTCTACTTTTCTGTTTATTGGCATCTTTTAGAAAAGCATTTTCTGCCTAAGTAAAAACTGTTCTTCGAGCTACACAGATTTTACCATTTCAACCACCTTTTTACAGAGCATACACAAAGCCAGCAATCTTCCCCTGACTTCTCCAGCTGGGGGTGTCACATGCAACTATGACTCCTCCTCTATATTATCTCCCAAGAAACTAGTACACATCCTGGTAGAAAACAAACATACTTCTACTGTGCCTGGAACAACATCCAGAGATATGTCAAACTTCTGTAAAACTTTGATAAGCATGGCATGAAACAAATAAGGCATAAATGTGAATATCGCTATCAGAAGCGTCCCCAAATGGGGATGTAGTAATGCAAGGTGCGGAAAACATCAGCAGTTCTTTCTCCCCTGAAGCACTTAATTTTCTTTATCCTGGAAACACCACGCCCCTTTCGAGTTGTTGCCCAATCCTCCTTTATGAAAAAATGAAAACTAACATCCCCTCAATTATTCTTGAGGCGGACTGTGTTATCACTACTTAAAAATCTTCAGAAAGGATGTGCAGTATATTCCACTCGGACGAAATACAGAAGGCAGGAAACAGGTCAAACGGCCCTTTCTAACCTTTGATCTCTACCTCACTCTTCCTACACTCTTAGGAATTGACTTAAAGATCAGAAGCCAGCTCTTAACCAACTCACAGCCTGTGTCTCACACCAAATTTCAGCCTCAATTATTCTCAAGTCCTGGAAAACTCCCTAGGGTAAGGAAAAGAAGCAGTAATAGGTTCAGTTTTCAAGTCTGTCTGTCTGTGAGCAGTCCCTGTCTGCAAAAGTTATTCACTGCGTTCTTCCCACAAGTCTCTCACACGCTACCACTTTTCTCAACCCTAAGCATGAAGAAAAGGTATGATGAAACACTCTGAAAAATTCCCATTTTTTACTTCCTGCAATGCAGTTCCCAGAAACACATAGTATTTCTACCTTGCAATCCTGCAGTGGTCCCAGGAGCTGTTCTGACTCAAAAGTATTCTGTTTGCTCCCCTTTATTCCTCCCCACCAATTAAAACTCTTACTGAAGCTTGTAAACCACCCTTAAGAGCCTACACACATTGCAGGGACCCCACCTTGGAAACTAGATGTCAACATGACTGTCTCTCTTACTGCACACATGTAACTCAATTTCTTCATGCCTCATTGCTGCATCAGCTTGCTAGTCCCCTTCTGCCCCTCTGACAACTGTCTAGCTCCAAGGCCCTTCTCACTTATTACCTTACCCTCCTTTTATACATCTATAAACCCAGCATCACGTCTTTCAACCAGTGAAAAAAATATGGAAACAACTATTAATAAAAAACATAGTGTAAACAGAATCGCCATAGTTAAGTGGATCACAGGCAGGATAGCACCGATTTACAGCATATACAGTGGGAAAAAATCCCACAGGTAAATGATACAGCATACCTTTAAAAACTGACAATATGTACATCATCAGTGAGAAATACTAAGCAGGAGGATGCAATGGGCATTAGACCTTTCCTCTATACCCAAAGAACAACTGTTTTGCCATGGCAAACGCTCTTACAAGAGTAGCTGAGAGTTTTGTTCTTACGTATTATTTTATACTGATCTCTCATTTGTGCATAACAGATACTCTAGTACTTTTAGTGCAGTGGTAGGCAGCACTTCAGTGACTTAGGAGAAATATCAAGAATTTTTCGGGGTCATGTTTCAAATAGGGTATCTATTGGTAAGAAATAAATATTTTGTCTCATATTATGAGGCATTACTAACCCAATCCCTACCTCTAGTCTTTATGCTTAGTGCCACCATACAAATTTTTAACTCCTACAATACACAAGGCTACGGAATCTTGTTGTATCTTTACAAATCTCATTGTAACAGCGCAGCCAAAACAGTCGTTGGGTAGTCTCAAAATATTTTGAGGCTGTTGTCTTTATTATAGTTTAATGATAACTGCTATGCCGACTCATACATTTTTAACCTCAACATTTCATTAGTGCCACTCTGTTTGCCAGTTTACAGTGTACCAACTTCAATTGATGTAGCTTTATGCAGGTCAGTCTGCTGCATTTAAAATCCTGTTGCTACACTGCTGCCTGTGATAGTCACCTCTTGGCATCTGCTCAAGTACTGAATTACATGATGGCAAATTCACAGTGTGACCAGGTGAAGGGTCAAGAAACAATCTTCACGGGTAGCATTTTTACCCCTCAAAGTACAGCAATTGTTTCAACATTTTTGTCCAACAAGCGAAGACACAGTGATGAAGGGCAAGAATAACTTCCATGGTATGATGGTAGAAACTACAAAGGTAGTTTCTATGGAGTATTAATTACAAACAGAATAAAAAAATCTTACTCTTCACTAGCTGACAGCATTGCCTGTAGGTTGGTTTATAGCATGTAAATGGCGCACACAGAAATTCAAGGGAAGCTTTAATCATCTGTAAAACTCTTTCTGACATAAACCAGGCAACCTCGGACACTTGTACCAAGTTGTGCTGCTTCTAAATGTATTTTCTGTACTTCGTGTTGTGATCTATACCCATCTCCTTGTTCTCGCTTCTAAAACAATAGCACAAATAGGATTTTTTTTTTTATATTTGAGAGTTATTATTGTTATTATTTGTCTTACAGTGGTCCTAATGACCTAAATGAGGAAACAAGCCAAGGTGGAGTAGAGACAAGTGAAAAGGAGAGCGGTCCTTTTTAGACAGCTGTAGGTTTGTGAAAAGACACAATGGAGAGACTGACTGGATGTAGAGGTGGATGGGTGCTACAGGTAAAGGAAAGGAAACTTTGAAAGGAAGGAATGAACACAGAGTGTAGTAGTTGAAAGTCGTAAAAGATCTCAATGTTTTACACAATATTTTTACAGCCTATTTCAGCTTTGCAGTTCCTCCCTTTTACAAATAGTTTTGCCTTAATTAAAATGCATCTTGCTCTTGCAACTTTTAAATCTGTCCTTACAGCATAACTGCTTGTGATATCATTGAATGCTCTTCAGTGATCTTTTTATTTCTGCATTTTAATTTCTATAATACATTTAATTTAATACTATTTTTCATGGTTTAAAAAAAATTAAAGTCAGTACATATGACAGTACTACTTTAATACTTATCTATCTCATTTTTATGTGCAGGGACAGGAAAAGAATCTAATCATATTATCCAATTCTCATTGAAAAGAACAATAAAACAAGTTGGGTTTTTTCCCCTCTCTATTTTTCCTTTCTATCGCTCTACTTTTTTGTTTTTGTTATGTTTTGGTTTTTTTAAAGGCTGCCAGTAAGTGAATCTAGACCACTGCGCTAGCCTTGTTTGACATTACTTACAGAAAGTATGATGACAATTTTGACAACGTTTTAATAAGTATCAGGACTTTTTTAATTGCAGAAGAAAATGGAAATGTTGTGAACCCCAAATCTGAAAACCTTTTTGTTGTAAAAGAAAAAAAAATATTTCAAGAGATGATGATAATACTTAAGATACGGGCAAATTATTAATTCATATAAAAAAGGCCAAAATGTGATAATTACAAGATGCGTTGATGTTGGGCAGCAAGTTGTACTCTTACCCTCACTCAATACATTTAACATTATAATGCAACGGTGAAGGGAGATGAGCAGATCAGGAAACAGGGTGACATGGAAGAGATTAGGCAGTAGTGGCTCTAAACAAGCTATAAAAAAAGCTGGTTTTGCTGAGAAGTTGTGAAGCATAACTGAGAAGTAAAAGGAAGAACAAATTGTTGGGAGAGAAATGACGTCATTTCTTCATTGAATTCTTTCTGTGAAGTCCAGGAGCGAGGGGGAAAAAAACAGCAGAGAACCTACCTCAGCTCATATTACTGAAAAGAACTATTTGTTCACGTACAGACTTCCATTACATATAATGAGCCAATTATGTGCATCACTTCAGTTTTTAACATTAAAAGTTCTGTTTTTACAATCAAGCCCAGATGCCTGTGGTTTATTCCCCCTCACTGGAGCAAACCCTGATTTCACTTTCCCCTGTTTGCTCCTGTATAGTCTCACAGACAGAGCTTCCTCCTGACTGAGTAGTGCTTTTAATCTGATTAAGCTCTCAGGCTAAATCTTAGATCCTTACTTTTCTGGTAAAAGAGTAAAACGGGCACCTTTCTCTAATCTTTCATCCCCTTGATTCTTTAGTTAGGGTCCTTCCTATGCTAAATCATTTATACGGGAAAAAGAAAAGTTCTCCTACCATTTTTGCCTAGGATGCCTAAATAGTAGCAAAATCAGGAACACTTTCTAATTTTAGAACTGTCAAAGATGAGGGTAATCTTGCCCCACTTTACAGACTGTAAAACAAACACAGAGAGGAAAGTGACTTGCTCAACATCAGGCAGCAGCTGCACAAAAATCCAGAAGAAAAATTTTATCCAGAGTCCTCTGGATTTTCACTACTTTCTTATCATCAGACAATAATGTCTCTAAAAAGACCCTAGTTCGTCAAACTACTTACTATTTATTATACAATAGGTCAGTATTACAGAATTCTAACAAATAAGCAACAAGGATTTAAAGTGTCCAGAAACTGAGAAAAAAGGATTGAGAATGGTGGTAACAGCAAGGTAAAGAAGCATCCCAGAAAGCAAATGAAGTTCTGGTGTAAAGTGTTGAGGTTATGAAAGATTTCACTGGAACAGAAAAGACAGAGAATGAAAGAAAACTTTGGCAGAATTACACAGTTATCACTTAAAATAGAGACAGGAAGGTTCATACACATTGTGTGAACTCTGACAATTAAAGGGGGGATTTAAACAATAATGAAAACAATGAACTCAATGCTTTGCATTCAGTGAACTACATGAGATAAAACACGTATGTTTAGAAATTGTCTAAGAAGCACATGAAGCAGAGTAGATGCTCATTGTAAATGATATCGTGTCAATAAATAACATGCATATGCATACATCTAGTTTTGTCCAGAAGCACTACTGAAAAGCTCTTGTGTTTTTATGCAAAATATAGATCAAAATATAATAAAGAGAGCTGAAAGGGTCCTTAAGAGGTAGCTAGTCCATTCTTCTACTTTGAGGCAAGAAGAACTGTAACTTCATTTTTATGGCAGATACTTATCTCCTGTGTACTTAAAAGTGGTGGAAATGTCACCAGTGACAGAACATTAGAAGTCCAGGTTCATATCAGTAGATGAAACAATCACCTCTCCTTTTAGGAGAAAAGGACAGTGTAATTAAGTACCGGTTGTATAGCCATACACGATATAGTCAGAAGTTGTCTGCTCAACCCACTGGGCTGGAAGGCAAGGCTTATTTACAGTATATCTGGGGACTAGTTCAGGATTCACTGGATATAATGGATGCACTACAACTTTGTGTCTAAAGAACATAAGTGGCCATCAAGCTTTCAAAGAAGCGTGGATCATATTCTTATTGATAAGATAGCCATACTGACTCAGACATCTCACTCAATATCCTACTGCTGTCGGACAGACACTGACTTTTAAAACACCACGAAAACTACACTCAGTTTAACGATTTTCTGAAGTGCTGCTTTTTATAGGCTTTTTAAAATATTTTTCTTTAAAGAAAAATAAATCAAAGATTGATCTTTTGCACTGGCTTTCTGCCAGGCTAGCTTCAGCTGGAGTGTTCATCAGGAAGGAAAAAGGCGTGGAATCCTATCCCAGTTGCCTTTTGTGACAAAACTCTTTCAGCTAGAAACAAGCATAGACTGCAATAGTGAAATCATTGTTGCCTGCTCTTCTTTATCAGTTACTAGGCCAAATTTCTTTCTGATTGCTCTGCAAGTGCTTGCCACGTCTGCATCCTGTGCTATAACACTCAGATGCAACAACGTACTCACGTGGGATTGTGGACTCAACGGATAAAACGGATAAAGACTGGCAGTTATAGGTGAGAGATCTTCTTGCACGATTATCTTGAAACACCATGAGGAAGGGTCCACATTATCAGCTGATACCACTGACCACTGCCGGGCGTGGGAGGGAGTAAAAGAATGATTATCAGCAAGGGTTAAGAAAGCCTCTAAGGAAGATGAAACTTAGCAGTAAATCAAAAACCAATGAGAAGAAACCGACAAAATTTTCAAAGAGAAGCTGTGAGATCCTATTGTCAAGCGACAAAAATGAATACTGGCTTGCTCCATTCTTTTTTCTTCTGAATCTCCATAAACCTTTATTAGTGCAGCTAAGTACAACCTGTTGCTCCCGACTACATCCAGTGTGGCCGAGGGATCCTATCATTATGGAAGCATAGGACTACAGCGTCTGTGCAAACAACGCCACCTCAGCCAGTACTAGGCAAGTTCAGGGAACAAGCCACAAAGAACTTCATGCTTTCTGATGGTTTTCATACAATAACCTACAGCCAAAATACTGAATCCTTAGACGGAAGAACATTTTCAATGAATCTGAGTGGAGATGCCTTGATGGAACATCAGTCATCTCTGGATATACTGCCAAAGCGTGACAACAAATATTCATGTTACTTTCAGGCATCTTCTATTGATCTTATGGGGATACTTTATGTCTGTCATGAGTACAGCAAGACCTTCCACCCTTGCACAGACTTCTCCTCCCTCACCTTGTGCCAAAACTAATGTATCCAGTATCTAACTCCTCTTACTATGTACTAGATGGAAACATAAAAAAAAAACCCAAGCCCCAAGGGTATCAAAGGGAAATATTCAAATGTGCATTTTTTCCACTGAGCTATTATCATCACTTCCATGGATGATTTCATCAAACCCTACAGAAGAGTTTAAAAGGCAAAATATGAAGATTGATTGGTAAACAAGAGCTACGAGCTATGGGCTCATTATTCTTTATGCTCCAACCCTGAACTGGCCTTTAGAAGACAAATTTCTGCTCTGCTGTGTAGTTTCTGCACCATGGCCTCATGATTAATTATCAGCCGCCACATGCAAAATCCACCATGATGGATTGTCTGCTCGCATCGGCATAATTACTAACCACAGTCATTGACAGTCCTTGTTACTGGAGCAACCAACCAGTAGGATTGAGAGGTGAATGAAAATACTCTGTAAGACAGGGCAAAGAAATGCAATTAGAAAAAGGAAGACCTATCAAAGCTGTTAGCAGTACCTAGTACCTTAGCTATAGGGACCAACAGATAGCTGACAGCAGAGTCAGTAATTCACAACAAATCATTTAGGAAATGCAGCATCTTTAGACGCTGAGTCTATAGACTCTATAGTATCCAACACTTAGAATTTGAGTGTTTTGCTTAATCATTTCTAAAAATCACGTCACTGTTTCTGATCCTTGATGGAATGAACCATGGTTGTCATCATAAAAGGACTTGAAAACTTTGAAACTTTTACAGTGACCTTGGCTTTCTTCTTAAGATGACAAAGAAAAATTAGTTTCTGAACTATGATAAATTCTTAGAGTTTAAAACTGAAGTCAGCAGGTCAACAGAAGGACACCTATTGATGGGGCTAGGCACCACCTACTATTTCACCCTTCAGTAGTCGACAGCAAATTCAGTCACACAAAGTGGGATGCTCCTAAGTCTGACATTTAAAGGCTGCTTTCAGACTTGTGTTTGCACTCTCTACTTGTCTTTAGTGGCCTTCTCGAAGAATGAGGAGACTGTTGCCTTCTGAGCCTACCTCTTCCTTTACATTGCTTCCTACATCAAAGGAAAGTAGGTAGAGGCAACAGGCGTCTCAAGAAGTAAATAATTTGGTTGTTCACAAAAAGTTACTCCTGTTCATGTCCCTTGCGGAGTCGATTCTGCTAAAACCAGACACATACACTGTATGGAAGAGAGAGGCATGGACACTCAGCTCTACTGGTCAGCTATCACCAGAAAACAAAGGTAGGTATATTTTTTTTCTCCTAATGAATTGGCCCTCCAAAGCATAACCTTTTATTCTCCTGTCCTCCTAGTGTGAATTTTTTAAACAGAAATATAACTATTGAGTGGAGCTCTTAATTAAGGTGAAATGAGAATGGTGTGGATAGAAAAGAAAAATACTGCTGCAGGGAAAGCTGTGTATGCATGCTCTTTTGTGATATATGATGATAGACCACGTCAAGCATAGACTGGCTGCATGCCACTGAGTCGTATGTTGAAACTTAACTGTGTGAGAGTGGCAAGTTAAAATGAGACAGGTTTTAAAATTTAAAAAAAAAAAAAAAAAAAAAAGGGATGCCTTCAGGTAGTTTTCTTGTAGCATTAAGACCAACTTGCACTTGGTTATAAAGTGGACCTGCCGTTCAATGACCCAACTGCTCTCACAACTGGGTCCATCAGGAATAACAACTATAAGTGCTTCGTACTTAGAACATTGTAAGCAATATCTTCAGTAGCTATAATATATTCTTGCACTTTTTCCACTAATAACTGCAGATGCAAAATTACAAAATGAGATTATGCATACAGAAATTTGTACTGTCTCCTCTAAGGAATTTAGCTGTAATCTAATTAACTGGGTAAAAAAATAAACAAAAAGGGGTTTTCTATTGCTATTTTTAAAACTAAGAGTGTTTTATTGAAGAGTTTTCCATTTTTATAAAATAAATGACAGCGCTGTCTGGTATGGGTGGTGAATCAGCCTGGTAAGGCATGAAGACAGTAGCAGCTTGCAATTGCTCAGAACTGTTCTGAGTATTGCATTGCAAAAAGCATACATCTGATTCATTTTTAATAAGATTACACTGAGAAATTTTACTCAGAAACCCCATCATTTGTTTATCAATATCTACTCAACAGGCATGTCCTCAACCAAGAAAAAAATTGTAATTACTGTACTAAGAGTAAAGATGATGATATTAAATTGTATAACTCATTATTAGAAGGGATCAACAGCCACAGATTAGGACTTGTAAAAATGCTGTACCATGACACTAACCAGCGCATAGGAAACATCCCAAACTGTAGGCAAAGTTAATGCATGAAAGCTTACCCTATACATGAAAATGAGAAATATATCCGATTATCTCAAATATCACAGGTTTATTAAATATTAGACAGGATTAGGCAGTAGATATTCCATTATGTAGGGACTATATTCCACTAGGTAAGGAAATACATATTCCCTTATTCCAATACCATGTTTCTATGGAACTCCTTTCTGACAGGAAGCATTGTGACTTTCATATATGCCAACAAAGCCCATTTTAGAACAGTAACAGGTTGTACAAGTTTTAAGCCAGATGGCTACAGTCTGACAGAAACACACCGTTATTTCTGTGAAACAAGAGACCTGTGGAATCAGGTCTCTAAATATCAATCGTGGTTCACTTCACAAGAAATGGTAAACATCAGTAATTAAATAAGCTTTTCTTTTCTAATTTGAAAGTTCTCTGTTATTAATACAGCTTTGTTAAAATTTCTCTTTTGTAAGTAATTTGACATGTGTTTTACCATGGAAATATTTGACTTTTAGGGAAGGACTGACTCGTAAGTATTTTTCCTATTCCAAGATCACAGGTTTAATTTCAGTTTCGATGTTATCAGGCATTGTAGGAGAAATTCCAGAGAAATATGAAAGCACCTTAAAGAAGGGAGTGGATTGTACGTATGTGTTAACACAAATTTAAGAAGTCCACAAACCTGCTGATTAAGAGAAAGATCCTATATTCTCCTAAAGATATCCCACCTGTAGTCTTCATTCATATTGGAAAAATCCTGCATAAATGTGAGACAAGGAAATGATACACCACTTATCAGTGTTTTATAGTGAATATTATTCCTCACAGATAATTTGTGCAAAAAGGTACATGGCTTTCAAAATTTATGAAAACAGATTTATGCGTGAACTGTAAGCAATGAAATACCTTGTACTATAATATATTGTATTCTGTTGTTAATAATCAAGATATCCAAAACTGGTATCATCATGGCCAAGACTGATTCTTTTATGCACATTATGTTATTTATGGGTAATTTCTATTGAAAAACTCCTATCTATAGGCTGTGGATAAAATCCTGGCAATGTCTGGTTTCAGGTGCTTGGGATGCCATAAAAATACATGTTCAAGATATAAAAGTACAAGAAATATGGCATACTTTGTTCTATATTATTGCTAAAATACTTCACACTACCCTGGTGTATTTGGGGAAGGAAGTAATTTAGGTTTCAAAAAATATGGACCCAATATTCTTTTCTTTTTAAGCTTAGACACATGTCAGAGCAACAAATTAACTAGAAATTATTAAATTAAAAATATTAAAATTATTAATATTTCAATTATTGTTACTTGAGTTACTGCTCTAATAACATTTATAACCTGATATGGCCAGATAATTTAGAAAACAACCATTACTATGAAGGGAGATTTGTCTGATAATGTCAAACTACAGAAGTTTTCAGAGATTAAAGAAGAGCTGTAATTATCTGTGTTATGCCCTAGTACAAAACTGTGCCAACCACACATTAGAACAGAAGTACCTACAATTTTCATTCCTATATTTAACAACGGCATACAGAAGACTATATATTTATGCTGAACATCTTTCACTTGCCATTTTTTCATGTGTCTTCTTTCTTTTTACAAATGGATAAAAATATGCCTTTTTTTCTGTGTCTATAAGAGATTCTCTAAAACTTTTAATAAATTGTCATATAACATATAAACAAAAAAAGTTTGCATATATAATTTCCCATTAATATTGTGCACTAGCAGGGGGCAAACTTCCTAATGATGTTTCTAGGATAAGCGAAAAGGCCAGAAACGACATTCAGAGATAACTACTTTGTTTGCAAACTGTGCCAACTTTCTGTTAAAGACTTTTAGAGTCTAGCACAAAGTCAGTAAGAATTTCTTCAAGCAGAACTGTCAAGTCATATTTTTTATCACATACATGATCACATGTACACTGTACACAGCAGGACTGTAATGCTATCTTAAAAATTATAGTCTTACTAAAATTATACCTTAAACCACTTGAAGTTTAATATTTAATTTTTGTATCAATTATTGCATATGTTCAAAATTATAGCACCTCAATTATAATTTTTAAATTACAAGTTGAATGGCTACAATGCTCTGCATTATAATATAGGTGTCCTGGTTTTGGCAGGGATAGAGTTAATTTCCTTCCTAGTAGCTGGTACAGTGCTGTGTTTTGGATTTAGGAGGAGAACAAAGTTGATAACACACCGATGTTTTAGTTGTTGCTAAGCAGTGCTTACACTAGTCAAGGACTTTTCAGCTTCCCATGCTCTACCGACTGAGAAGGCTGCAGGTGCACAAGAAGCTGGGAGGGGGCACAGCCAGGACAGCTGACCCAAACTGGCCCAAGGGACATTCCATACCATGGGACGCCATGCTCAGTGTATAAAGCTGGGGGAAGAAGAAGGAAGGGGGGGACATCTGGAGTGATGGCGTTTGTCTTCTCAAGTAACCGTTACGCGTGATGGAGCCCTGCTTTCCTGGAGACGGCCGAACACCTGCCTGCCCATGGGAAGTAGTGAATGAATTCCTTGTTTTGCTTTGCTTGTGTGCGCGGCTTTTGCTTTACCTATTAAACTGTCTTTATCTCAACCCACGAGTTTTCTCACTTTTACCCTTCCGATTCTCTCCCCGATCCCACTGCAGGGGAGTGAGCAAGCGGCTGTGTGGGGCTTAGTTGCTGGCTGAGGTTAAACCACAACAATAGGTTATATGCATTATATATAACCTATCTAATAATGTGTACACCTATCTAATAATATATACACAGCGATATAATGATATATACCTATTAATAATTATATATACCTATATAATAATATATATACCTATATAATAATATAAATACCTATATAATATATATATTATACCTATATAAGTAATGCTCTACAGGCTTTACCTGAAGTACCGTGACTTTCTACATAAAAAAACATACACGCACCCAGCACTGACAAAGAAAGTCTTAATATAAGGTAATGGGCTTGGAAACCATGCCTTCATTCAAGCTCAGAAGAGAAACATGCAACCCATTAGCTGAATTTCTATTATATGCTATTAAAGAAAGCACCTAGCCCTGCAACCACCTGGAAACACTTTTCCATGTAAATCGAGTCAGGAGCCGATTTTGGAACAAAGTGCTGTATGGAGGACAGCCCAGACTAAACAAGAGGCTTTAAGGTAGCCAGCAGTTGACTTCAGGGAGAACAGTGGAGGAAAGCTGCTGGTTCCCAGGCTGGAAGAGCTGCCGGGCAGTTTTATAACTTCCAACCACATTTTTACCTGTGCTAACTATTTTAACAATGGTGATTCAAATCTCACATTTCAGCATGTCAAATGATTACCTAATGGTCAGGAATAATTCCCCTCTCAATCATACTAATAAAATTTGTAGTTGTACACTAAAGAGAAGTGTTGTAGGGCTTTGAGTATTTCTTCTTCATAATTTCAAAACAATGGTTAAAATTTTTCTTTTTTTTTTTTAATCATGGCAGATAAAGTAGATTTGCTCAGAACAGTAAAGCGTATGATCCTCTACATTTTCAGCATACCTGGAAGGAAACCCTGTGGCTTCATTAGTGTGTCCAGATTTTTTAATATGTAAGAGCCGCACACTATGAAATTCCTCAATTTAGTTCAACTAATTACTGGCTTGGTATTACAGAAAGCTGTTTGATTAATATCTTAAAACCAGAAGCATCAGTTGTTTTTGAAGTGTATGGGAAATAGTGCTGCTTTTTTTTTCTCCTCCATCATTTGAGATTTTATCCAAAGTCAATCTACAGATAATAAAAAGTGAAATAAATGTGGCTGTGCAGAGCCACTGGATTGTTACGAGAAGGAGAATGCACAGGGATGTTGCTTGATTTCAATATGGATACAGTTGTTTATATTCTATATTTTAAATCACATGGAGCAACACAACCACGTCTATTTGGAAAATAAATATACCTAAGAGGTTGCAACTTGTTAGAGAGCCACCATGAACAACTGGCTGCTTCTCCTGTTTCCCCATCAGCCTGGCACTACAAACATTTTTTAATCTTTTTGCCAGTCATTATAAGCACTAATGAAGTTACAGCTTCTTATCACCCTGATTACAGATCCTTTCTTCTCTCTTTCATTAGTTCCATAGATCCATTAATTTTGCTTATTATCTTTTTTTACAGAAAAAGGAACAGCAGAAATCTGAAGGACAGAGGGTTCCAGATTCCTTCGCTGCTGCTGTTAGTAGAGAAGCAGGTCAGTGAACACAAGAATAAAATAAATACTGCTACAGTAAAGCAACTGGGAAGAAGTTTGTATTTTCTGCTATAGATCCTGAGATTACACTGCCAGCAAAATAATGATTTAAGACATCTGAAGTCTCCAGACAGCAGAGAAAAAGTCATCCAAGAAATAATTTCTTTCTAAAAAAAACATAAGGGAAAACACACAAACATGGAACTTATCAATGCTACTGATTTCTTATTGTTCCATGTCATACTGCTTTCCCAGAAAGGTTTGATACAGTGAAGTATGAAACAAAAATTGTGAAATAGCTTGTAGGGGCTTATTTCACTATGGGAGTACGTGTGAAAGTGCACATAGCTAAATAGATAGGGATTCTTCACCACAAACTTCTTTGAATTTTGTGGTTCTCAATATGGATGTCAAATACAATGAAATGAAAGGGTGGCTGCCCAAGAAAGCTTCTAGGAATGCGAGTGGTGTGCATGGTTGAAGGGAGTTTGCCAGCTATCATTTCATCTACAGTACTGAAGCACCAAATTGAAGGAAGGCTAAGAAACAGCAAGAACAGGAAAAAGTATAGATAAAGGATGCCATAAAAGACGCCTCTTGTGCTCTTCTGCACGATTTGCAGTGACTGATTTGCACTGCCACTCTACCATGGTTTTTTTTGGACAATGAAAAAAATAGCAAAAATCTTCCACAAAGAGCAACCATCTATCCTTACAGGGCCTTTGGATTAAACCTTTTACTTCAAATCTTGTGTATTGAAATCACATTAACATATTTGCCTGGTGTTTTTCCAGTGTTACCAGATGGTAGGAGGTAGTGTTGTCAATAAATGGAACAAATGAACACAGTACAGACTTACAGATCCGATTTTTCCACATCTTTTTTAAAATCTTAACTCCAGAAACTTTCACAATGCGGAACCAAAACCTGAACAGAGTATTCCAATGGAGGCGTTGCCATTTCTGTGAAATGCAGGATGCATGTATAGAAATATCCCCTGCAAGATATTTTAACCTTTTGCATCACAAAAAGACTGTTAAGTCACACTTTGCTTGTGAGGCACCATAGCCCGAAATTCCTGTTCTAAATAAATGCTACTAAGCGTCCCTATTTTCTACTTGCTAATTATTTCTATTTCTCTTTATTTTTGTTTTTATTTCTCTTATTACATCTATTTATATGTGTTCACATATTCTGTTTCAAAGTGTACAAACATGCCACTTGTCCTTACTGAATAGCATCTCCTTATTAATTTACTTATTTGTCAAAATACTTTTCAATGTTGATCTTGTCCCTCCATGTCTTTGCAAGCCCTCCAAGCTGTCTGCAAAAGCACAAGAAGCAGGTTTCCTGAGTGTGAAGGCATGTAATCCTTCTTTCTACAACCAAAGAGCAAAGAATATTCCAAAAGGTTAGCTTGCATTTAGAAAACAATAAACACAACCAAAACTTCGTAAAAGTATGGACCAACAGAAATACCACTTCAAATATTTTTATATGCATCATGCAGGTGAAACTGTCTAACATGTAATATCATACTCCCATTTCAAACAGGTATGTATCAGTGCTTTCTGGGAAAGAGATACAGTCTAGACACAAATCTTGTCACAACTTGCCTACTTTCTTTTTTTGAAAGGTCTTAGTTCTTAAGGAAACATAACTTGTCTGAAACATGAGCACTGTAGCTCTAGTAACATGGAATATACATTTTAATATTCAATAAACATTACCATTTCCTAAGTGAAAGATAAAACATAAAAGAATCATTAGCTAACAAGGGCAAATGAGTACGTTTGCTTCCAATTTATTTTTAAAGAGACCTTCATTCATATTTTATTAGTCTGACTTGGATGGCACTCACAGAAGCAGTTACTCCATATTGTTTCCTTAAAAATACATAAGTAAATATACGTGTTTTATAATTCATAAAAACCTTCCTGTAATTACAAGATAGGGATTCAGGAAAACAAAATAGAAACTCAGCACTGCCGTATTTAAAGTTTGTTTAAATACTTTAAAAGTAATATATATATTACAGACAGTTTCCTTCTTTTTACAACATTAGATTGACAGGATTATTATACAGCAACCGACAATGTGATAAAGAGGACTATTGCAGTTTGCATGGAGTAGATCATAAACGTGTGGATAACAGGAGTGATGTGCTTCATAATTAGGTACCATGAAGAGCTTTTATGGTAACGCCCTATCTATGACTTGACCTTCACTTGCCAATAAAGTGACGTAAAGAATTTAACAATTGGAGGCAGCACATTCCACTTGAGCAGTAAGGGGAAAAGACGCAGCAAGAGAAACAGCACAAACAAGACCCTAAACGAAACTTAGCTCTCTGGTGTAGCAGATGTTTTTCCTGTGGTCTCTAATCTGCAGGCTCTTAAAGACTCTCACATTTAGCTTGTGTACTTGCACGGGTCAGCGTTCCAGAACATAGGATAATAAAAACTGGCCTTTTATATGTATGTATAAAAACACGGAAAGAAAAATTTTCTTCCATGTTAAAACAACTTAGGTGGAAGTTTAAATAAACATGAACATTCAAATGTAAGTGCACAGCCACAAATATATCCTTTTATATAGGTATGGTTACACATTATATAATATACATTTAAATTCCACATGTAACTATATAAAAGTATACATATACATGTATGTTTATGTAATTACACATAGAATCTGCGGTAAAACTAATCAATGTTTTTATGTAACCATAAAAAGAGGGTTTCAAGGATTTATATTTCTGTCAGGCTAATGCCTATACACAAAGATTAAATTTACTTGTAATCACCAAGAAAATAAGAAGGTCGCATAGATCAACTGAGAATAAATAATATCCAACCAACCTGATCGCCTTCTCTAACATGATAAGAGAAACCAGAAGAGTAATAGTAAAGTGAAATGCCTTGACCTTTCAATAATTTTACAACTGTTTCATTAACACTCACATAGATAAGTTAGGGAAACCTGCTGTAGATGGACAGTGGTTGAACTGGCTTCAAAAGAAAGCAGGGCAGACACACACAGGTTTCACTGCAAAAATTGTGCTCTTGGTTAGCCTTGGTCCAGTGCTAGGGCAAAAGCACGCTTGCTTGTTTTTTCAGCTGCGTCAGTTGTTTTACTGAAAAGACCCCTTTCTTGCCCCACTGGTGCCCTCAGACCAGCACAGCTACAGCACTATTAGCTCTGCTTGTAATAAAAGCTATGAAAGCTGTGTGCTTTATATGTAAGTGGAACAGAAAGGCTTTAAACTCTGCCCGTCTTCAAACTCTCTTATTGAGGTACCAACCTTCAGAAAGGTTTCAAAGAATATCTGGGGAATTACAGGCTTCATTTACAAATTACGAGAAGGTATAATCGAAGGACACCTCAGCTGGATAAATACAGAAAAAGTCAGCATGGCTCTTGCAAAAGAAAATCCTGCCCCGTCAAACTTTCAGACTTCTTTGCACAGAGATAAGGATGGTCTAGCTGATATAGTCCACTTGGATTTCCACGAGGTTTTTAAAGAATTTAATAAGGCATAGCATAAGATGAAAAAACTGACATGTATAAATATACAGTGACTGAAGTACACAGTGTAAAGGGTACACCATATGGTTAGTTCTCACAGGAGATCACCAGTGAAGTTTTGCCGTAGCCTGTACTAGGACCTACACCATTCAATATATTCAAAAATTACGTGGAAAACAAGGGGTAAACCACAGGGTGATGTTAGTTTGCTGATGATATGAAGGGGTTTTTTTATGCAATAAAGACCATGGCCAGCTGTGAAGAATCACAGAAGAACCTGTAAGAGGAGCCTGGGCAATACTTGAGCCCGATGAACCGGCACCCGTCTGCTGCAGCGAAAGTCTGAAAACTACTGTTACATTATATGTTTCAAAAAGATTGTTTTAGTCTTAAAAAGCCTGTATGAGAAAGCTGTCATTTTTTCTCCTGTAACATTATTTTCCCATAAGTAAATTTAAATGCTCTTTTCACTAATGTGGCAGTTGGAAAACAGCCCTTTTGCTAAATGAATGGGAAATTTTCCTGCATCAGGATTTTGTTCCATGTGATTTTCCATGTATAAAAGCAAGAAAAAACCTAAAAGTGATGGTCGCTTAAGTTTATAACAACTTAGACACTATGTAAAATGTAATCCAGTAATACAACTCTGGGCTGAAAAACAAAGACCTTCCCATATGCATTAGATTAAGACCTCATGGCCACTTATTATTATATTTAGTGGGGTTTTTTTTCCTTTGGCAGCACTCAGAATCTACATTGCTTTTGTAAATCTGACTGTACAATGACCCAATGCCTGAACAGATCAGCATTTTAAAATAGGACATATGACCATAATATCTTAACAACTCTGGCAAAAACCGGTATCAACGGAATAAAATCCCTACTAGGCTTTAAGTAGTTTCTGGCACATCTTCCTTTATTGATTTGACTGTGTTTAAGGGAGAGCATGTTGTTGTTTTTGTGTCAGAAACAGCAGATGGAGTTGGAAATAGAAGATTTTGTGAAGCCTGTCAATAAAGGTAACAGTTGTGGTAAACATTTATAATTACACTGAATTTCATTTGTACCTAGTGAAAATGAAACTAATTTGTTTAGAAGGCAACCAAGACAGTTGCAGGAAGACAACATCTCAGTAACAAGTAGTTCTTATTAAAGAAACTGGTCCAGATCTTTAAGTTATGAGCAAGCATATGCTGACCGAGTAATACTGGCTCTGAAAAGATGAAAACCCAGTAAGCTTTACTCTATTGGTAAACCATTTGATGTAACTGTCAAAGTTTTGCAAATAAAAATTGCATTAAAAAAAAGGCAAAACTACCTATTCAAACAAGAGAAATTCATGCCTGTGGAGGCTAACAAACAAAAAATGACTCATGTTATTAATTAGGAGAATGACACCAATGTTCCAGATTAAGATCCAGCTTGTGCAAACCTCCTACCTGTGTTGTCAGCATTTTTTAGGACAGTAGTAATTTAGAAGCTGAAAAGGATGTTATAATAAGGAAATTAAGTCATATTGTATCTCTGGGGACTCATTGCCATCATCAGAGAAGTGAGAGTTATGGATTGGATTTATAAGAGACAGACAGTCTTGATATAGATCATAAAACCAATTGTGAATAGCACAGAAATAAATAAAATGAAACTCATTGCTTCCATCTCATGGAGAACTAAGTAAACAGAAATAGCATCTTTAGGCTATAAAGCATGCTTAATCTGCACAAACCAATGGACCTAAAGAAGAAAATAGGAGCAACAGGAAAAAAAAAAACCAAAGCCACTGATAAGCAAATTATAGTGTTACTCATGTGTATATGTAATTTCTGCTTTTCATCATTGCTTGAAATAAGTGATCTGCTTGAAAAATTTTGGGAGACCAAGGACTGAGGAGGAAGGGGGGTAGAAAAATATCGAGATTACTAACAGTTAAAATACATTTTCACTCTTTCTACACCACCATAACATCATCATCTGTAACAACCAGCCAATAGCTCCATCTCTGGCACAGATAAATAAGTGCACGTAGATAACGGAATGTGAATTGGCTGAATTGCCTTTTGTATGAAATTATGCAGATGCAAAATAAAGTCTACATCATCATCTTCAGAGGGAAAAGAAGACATCATAAAGATGTGCACTTCCCCGTCTTATTCTAAGTTACAAGAATCTGTAGGTTTTTTTAAATACACCGGTTCCTTAGAACTGTCTTTTAAGTTTATTATTCCTTAACATGCATACTAGTAGTACTTACTTTAACATACTGCTTTTAAACAGTGCAGTATAGCATAAAACTTTATTTCTAGGCAAAACAAAGCTCTTACAGGTTATCACTATGAAAAACCAGTTAAATTAATGAGAATCAAGAGAGAAAGTACTTTCCCTCATTCGTAATTTGGAAAGTGGAAATTCCCTTTAGAATACACATTTTTCATAATTTCAGATCACGCTCGACCTCACCTCTTTTGTTTAACCAAACCTATTAATCAAATACATCCCAGAGGTGGCTAATGATCATCCAGAATTCTAATAGAAGCAGAAAGTCAAGGACAGCACGAATTGATCCACATCACCTACCTTATTAAGTTTACAATGCTGACAACGCTTCCCTAGTTTTACTCAGAGCTGCAGCCCATCTGGTTATTTTAAGACTACTGCTTAAGAATTAAAACAATTTGACATATTAACTCCCAAGGGACCACATGACAGATTTTTGTCTTGGTACAACATATCCCTTAAAATCTCTGTTGTAAGTTCTTTTCTTCAGATACAAAGTTAAGGGGCAGCTAAAGTTACTTTTATAAACATCCCTGAAATGTGTAAGCACCCTCACATTTAATGACCATTGCTGAATGTAATTTTGTTATCTGAACATATTTTTTAGAAATAGTGTATATCAACTTTTCCACAGTTTTGCCTTCATTTATTAGCTGACATCACATTCAGTTTTCATTCTTCAAATGTCTAAGCAGAATTTCGTGCTCATATGATCAACGTGTTGAAAAGACGTGCTAAAAAGCGCAGCTGAAAAAAATGCAAAACAGGACATAGCAGCGAAAAGCATTTCTGTCCTTCATGGTCCTCACAAAGTAACACAGATAGACTTTTCCAAAAAGACAAAAACTGGAAATAATACTTCCCATGCTGCCTTTACACAGCAAACTCAGCAACAACAAAATCAGAGATCCATTGCCCCAACAGCTACTCATGTGGGAAGGATGACTATATATATATATATCTCAGATATATTTGCATATATCTGATTAAGAGGATTGGAACATCTTTAGTTGGCATAAATGGGTGAAACAGAACCTACGAACTCAGTTCCCACCCAACACAAACTGTGATGGGAGATGGCAGTTCCAGCTTGGGGCATCGCTGCTCAAAGAATATACTGGTATCCCACAGCAGAAACTTGAAGAAGGAAGAGGAAACATTGCCTTTCCGTGTCAAGAGATGAATGCCTATGGTATCACTGAGATTAATTAATGCGTTAGAGATTAACTGTGTTGTTAGTCACCACACATACTGCATTTTTCCCTTAAAAAAGTGTGTGTTTGAGGAAATGTTAGACAGTATTTGGAGCAGAAATAGGAGGTGATCTCCTATTAGAATATAGAGTATTTTTCTTTTTTTTTCTTTTTTAACTGAACAACACATTGGTCACACATACAACAATTTCCTCATTCAGTCACCTATGTGCGTATCTGCTGTGTAGAATTGTGCCATGTCTGGTAGAAAGAGGATGCCATGAACATAGAAAACTGAAGGACTCAATTCAATAGGTGCTGAAAACCCAATGCAGTGAAAAACCATCGTTATTCATGTTTTGGATAGTAAACAGAAGAATGGAAAGGCAATAAAACAGAAACCCCTAAAATCCTGTGATTTTTCAGAAAGGGAGGAGAAACAGATGACAGAACAATTAAGAGATTTACTGTATGCTTTACTGGTTGTATGGAAAGAAATGATTATCAGAGCACAGAACCATACAAAGAGGAGAACATGGAAACAGAGTGAGAAATAATATTATTTAAAGAAAATGACTTTGAAATGATGTCTTTACTTAAATTGAAGACATGAAAAGTAATATGAAAGAAAACCTCAAGAACACTATGACTGCACCAAAGCTTAAAGAAAAGTGAGAGAGGAGCTTTGTTCAGAGCCCCATTAACCAAAAGCTTTTGATGACATGGTTAGAAGCCTCTTCCTAGTTCTCCATTGCTCCAGAGAAGGGACTTAATGCCCTAAATATAGCACATACTCCCATATTTGAGGGGAAAAAGACTGCTTTGCTAAACGCTTAACAGGATAGCTGCAGTTCTACTCACTGCCCTTCCTCTGCTGAACTGGAACTGGAGCATCAGAGGATATTCTTATCCATCTTTCAAAAGCTAAACTAAATGTATTAAACCTTTGTCTATAAAATAGTTTTATTAATGACCACCTCCTGGATGCATTTTTCAAATAGAAATGCTCACTTTAAAACCACGGGTTTGGTTTTTAAATCCAGAAGGAAGGACTACATGACAAGAAAGTCTGAAAACTATCAAGCACACAAAAGTCACCAGAACTCTGAATAGTGAGAGGTGATAGACCTGAATTACTCATGATTTTACTGGAAGAAAAAATAAAATGACAGTTCCTCTAATTACATCAGTTCTAGAAAGACCTCTGAAAACTGTTATGACAGAGAAAAAATTGTTGAAATAACACAAAAAATTTTATGAAATAATCTGATATAACTGACTGATTTGCAGGATCATTGTGCTCATCTTGAAGATTATAAATTTTACTCTCTCCTGTCTATATGATGGAATAATGAATACCATTACAGGATTTTTGGAGGGGTAGATTTCTTTCTCCTCCCACACCTCCAAGAAACTACAGACTGTTTACTTTGACGTTCAGAACACAGACTTGAAAGAACAGATCAAGTCCGGTATTCACATAAGGGCTTTGAATTCCCTAGAAATCAAGTACTTTTTAAAGACAACTTAAGTTAAAATTATATAACAAAAGCTAATTACAAACAAGAGGTGGAACTTGCACAGCATCCAAACAGTAGTTCCCATATCACAGAGTGATCCTTTTTATGGGAATGCCATAATCTTCATGCTGCAGTGATATAATTTCTCTTTTTCCCATGTTACTAGAGAACATATCTTTAGGACATATTTTTATTTTATAAATAGGATACTATTTTTTGCCACAGAATTGGCTATTTTTATATTACGTTATACACTTTTATTTTGTTGCCTTTTGTTCTCTAGTTTTTCCCCACAATGATCAGCTAATTGGAGTCACCATCTTTGGAGATATTCAAAAGCCGCCTGACATAGGCTTGGGCAACCAACTCTAGTTGCTCCTGCTTGAGCCGGGGGGTTGGACAAGATGACCTCCAGAGGTCCCTTCCAACCTCCACCATTCTGTGAGGCTGTGATGGCCTGGCAGAGCAACCAGGCTGCAAAGGAAGGTAAGCTGATTCAGTCCAGAACACTTCATGACGTGAGCCAAAGCACAGTCAAGTGGGATGACAAGGAGTTTTTCTTCAAAAGCACGTGCCTGCTTCCGACTTAAACAATACTGGAGTGGTACCCACTGTGTGTAAGGTATAGAAACAGGGCTGAGGTTTGATGAGTCAAGGCTCATATCTTTCTGGAGTGAACTCCTGATGAGTATGGCATTTTGTATGACCCTGTGAAGCGCCTAGTTCTCCACCTGCATTGAACAGAGAGCCTTGTAGCCTAAGTATAGGAGAAAATCTAGAGAGGTAGGGCAGATAAAACTAAACACTGTGGTCTGAAAATCCAATACTGAATCAAGGCTGGAGTTCACTACTTTTCATAACTATGTTCACCACACTTATAACAGGGCTAGGGTGCTCACCTATCTTGACACCGTGAAGAAGAACACAAAGATGACTTACATAATGAGCCAAATAAACAGCTCTAAATAGACAGGAATATATTTTACCTTCTTAGAGAAAATGACCTAGCTAGCAAATTACATATCGGATAATCTACCTATGGAACTAATCACCATGCAAGCAACGTTAATCTGCCCTAAAATGTTCCAGGTGGACCTGGTTGAAAATCATTCTCTCCTCCCTCTGCCTTTATAAAAGCAAGTTATTCTTGTTATGGTGGGAAAGCTTTATCAATAAAAGGCACTGTAAAATACCCTCCACGTGAACAGAATGTAGAAGGCACAGATCAATAAAAGGCTTTTTCTACAACCAATACTCCTCAGCCAAGAACACTTTATCTCTGGCTGTCACATGCGTCATCCTTGGCCTAGTGAGCTGTATTTGTCTCGCACGAAATCAACTGGTTTGGATGGTGATAGACAACGCTGTGGTTGCTGTTGTGCTTGGGCACCATAACTGCTGAACTGACAGAGAGACAAACTTTGCAAGAAGCAGCAGGAGCCCAGTAAGGTGCCATTTATTTGTGTTGTGTAACGGCACGGGGACATCTAAATTAATAGCGTTGCTGAAGCAGTGGGTACTCTGGGCTGATCTGTAAACTTTGTTAGCATTTAAGTAACAGTCACTGAACCTGAAGTAAAATCCTACCTACTAAAGGTTTTATTAGGCTTAAAGACCTTAAGACATATTGAGCGCTTTTGACTAGAAAGTCCTATATGCTACTATCTTTGTTATCAGTAAAATAAATAAAAATCAAACTCAGAGCTGATCAAGTTAAGGTATACAAATAATCAAATCATTAAACATTACAACGATTATTCCTATCTCAGTGCCATGTAACCTGGCAAGTGGAAACTTGAAAACAAAATTATCCATTAAAAAATATTTTCCATAATTTAAAGTATTGACATCCAGTTCCTCCAACATGATAATACAGTTCTCTCTGTATTACTCAAAGCACGAATAACTCATATTTAATGACACTAAACCAGTACTGGGCTCTTGGTGATTCCTGAAACTTTCCTCCAGGGAATACTGAAATACAGCACAATTAATGATTTAAATTAACTCAAGTATAGCGATAGCAAGTATTTTAATTTGTGAGAAAATCGTATCAGAAGCTATGCTATGGTAATTTGATATAATGCAGTTTTTAGAATGTAATGAAAAGTAATCAAGCTACAATAAAGACAACTGAACAGGAATGTGCACATTCCTGTTCAAGTAGTGCCACCCCCAATTAACGTCCCCTGGTAGCAAATCTATCAATTTTGCAACTGGGATCCAGGAGGATGAATAGGGCACTGGGGACATTAATTACACGTGGCAGTATTTATATAACTAATATTTTCATTTATATTACTGAACAACAAAGGTCCATTAGCAATTCAATTTGGAATGTTTACTAAAGCCTATAACAAAAACCTTAAGCAAATTATGGCATGTGTCATCAGTAAAAGTTCGTAAAATACCATGAAACTAACAGAAAGAATTTACATGTCCTCAGCATCACAGGCCGTCTTCATAAAATATATATATTTTAATATATAGCTATATAATAAAGTTATAGATTTTTCTTCCCAATGGGCTAAATTATATTTCCTGTTATAATAGCATGACATTTTGATGTTCCAAACACAGAAAAGAATTCTGGACCCACAAATGCATTTCATCTTGTGAGATTGAGTGATCCTTTATCCTCCATCACATTTACTCAGCAGTAGAATTTTATGTTGTTTTTACAAATCCAAACAAAGGGTTTACAGAGCAAAAGAAGAACCAAGAGGAAGCTGGTCTAAGGAACTACCATTATAAATGAAACAACTGTCAAATGTGGATGGAAACTGTACCAGTTTCCTCTAAAAGTAGGGAGATGATTTTTTAATTTTGTTCTTTAAGTATAGAAAAAATTAAATGGACCCATGACTGTATTTAATTCCCAAATGCATTCTCATTCACTTTGTCCTCCAGCAAAAAACACTTTATGACATAACTGGAAAAGGTGATTTTATTTTAATAGGAAAAATTTAGGGGACACAGTGTTTTCTCCTTCCTTCTCCAGCTTCGGTGTGTGCATAAATAAGCTATTCCAAGCTCTGAGGAGAGTCTTTATTACTCACGATTTTGCAAAGAGTATCATCGTAGAGAAACACTACCAGTAAAGACTGTGAATGGCCAACACATTCAGAGTACCAAACACACTCTGCCCCTGCGAAAATCAACTATGCAGCTCACATGCAGTAAGCGTATGTTGTACAGCTCTGGCCTTATTACTTAGCACCCAGATCTCCTGGGCAAACAGGTCACTGTGGGCATACCACTTGAGACAACAGTAGTTCACAGCTTTCTGTAAAAATATGATGGTGATGATGGCCACCATGGAAATCTATTAAGCAGTATCATTATTGGAATGAGGCTGGTAGTTTTTTATGTTATTATTACTAGAAGGATCACACATCATGTCGATATATGGCAATCTCAGGTGTTTATTCTTCTAACAGAAACATGCCTATACTTAACTGTATAAAAATAACACAATACAAAATGATCCTCTAATGTAATAAATTGTTCTTGATGTCATGTTTTTCTTGTTTTTAATCACAAAGTTTAACAACAATTTTAAAAATCCAAATCCAACATTGTATGTAGTGGGCAGGTTTAGCTCTAGTTATGGAAGACCATTTAATTCCATTCTGAATTTGGCTGCTGGCTGGAAAGGAGTCTAAGCACCTGACCATGAAATCTCTTAAATCACTGCTATGGTATTTTTTTTTTTTTAGTATTGAATTGTAAGAGGGCTTTGATCAGGGGAGTTCTGATGCTAGTGAAAAAGAAAACAATAATAATAATAATAATTGGAAAAAAAAAAAAGAGCAGTCCCTACCAGTCCCTACCTGACAATGGAGAAAAGATAAGTATAAAGAGTGAGATAATTTCATGACTGCCATTAAGGAGTAAAGTTTTTTAAAAAATAAATCCATACTTTGGAAAGGTGAAAGTGTAATTCAATTTCTTATCAGTTCTGCCCTTAACTTGCACAGCATCTATTTCTGACCTAGAGCTGTAGGCTTGTTCTGGGAACTCAATAGCTGCTCAGTCACAAACTGTCACACCCATTCTAACCTCTAGTCTCCCTGTACATTAACGAACCGCTTGGCGGTACAGTCTCAAAAAGACTGATACCATCTACTTTTCGCTATGTATATCATGCATCAATGCATTAAATGTCATTTATGATTTTAGATTTCACAGAAGTTATTATTAAATCTCATTGTGAGAATATGACTGAATTTTCCCGAGATGAAATGAGTCTTGTAATTCATCATTTGCCTTTCAGAGGCCTCATTTTAGGGCATCTACTGTACATACATAAACATTCAGATTTTAAATATGTCGTCCATTTAGTGTGGCTTAAAATTTAAATGTCTCCATTTCCCCATTACAGAATCTTTGAGTGTGAAATTGAAAAGTAAATTTTAATATTCTTAGTCAGTGAAGTTCATCCAACAATTTGTTAGATTGCAAAGAATCTTATTTAAAAGCATAGTCCTACAGAATAAACAGAAAACTGAATTTCCATTGCCTGTCCTTGCCTAAACGGTTGGTATAGATTTCATTAATTAAAAAGTAATACAAGTGTTAAAGAAGAAAATAACAGGCAGCAATATTTGCTGAAACTTTGTCAGATTTCTGTACACAGGAGGATCTGTCCTGAAGGATTGTGTCACATTGTTACATCTTCTCCTATATATAGGATTATTGTAAGGTTAAGAACCAGATTAACTTCACAAATGAAAACACACGAAATTCAATCTGAACACAAAACCCCACTATTTTTTACTGTAAATTTGGCCACACAGTGAAACAGATTGTCCAGAGAGGTTGTGGAGTCTCCATCTGTGGAGATACTCAAAACCTAACTGGACACGGTCCTGGGCAACCTAGTCAAGCTGACCCTGCTCAAGCAGGAGCACTGGATGAGATGATCGTGAGAGGTCCCTTCCAACCTCAATCATTTTGTGATTCCATAATCACGACTTGTCAGTAATAACGGAACGTATGAATGAAGGCCAAGATCAGTTTTGTGTTAAATGCTCGTTCAAACAAGGCACTCTGCAGGGATCAGGCCCATCAGTGTCGCAGACTCTTTGCAAATTTAGGCAAATATGTCCCCAAGCTGTTTCTGTACAGAATTCTATGACATGTTACTGACCTTTTGAAATCTTTTTCTGGAGGGAAATGAATCTTGATAGCAAAGGCTCATGAAACAATAACAGTATGGCTGTTTCTTGGTTATTTCAATGGTATGCTGTCAACAGCAGAGTTTATGAGCCTGATAAATGTGCGGTCATGCAGAATAGGGAAAAGGCCACATTTGCATTGAAATTCAATTTTTAATTGTCCTTATTCTTTATTGATGCTTGGTGAATTGGATCTATAAAGAAACATTTTTAAGCAGAATGAAATTTGACAAATAGTATAGCTGTGTAAACAATTTCAGTAATTATGGCAGCAATTATTCTCTGCTCTATCTCTTGGTAGCTTTAGAAAGGGGAGAAAGAAAGTGACGAGAGACCAGCTTTAGAAACCCTGTGGAGATCGCAGCATCATGAAAGTCAGAGAAGCCAGATATCAAAAATCTATGTAACATAGGTTTAGCACAATAAGATACACATTGTCCCTATCCTGAGTTTTAAAGAGAAAAACCTCTCTTACTCAGAGAAATCAATAAGACTCAAATTAAACAAACATGTAGGAAAAATGCTACCCACACAAAAACTTTAAACAAGAGCAAAGTTGTGCAGTCACAAAATATTATACACCACCTTATTATTTATACAACTACTAGAAATCATACTGGCATTATTCTCTCTTCAAGCTCGTCTTAGAAAAATCAATCATTGCTCAGGATGATAATAAGGACACACCAGCAGCCAGAGATTAACTCTTTGACAAGTTTTGCTGTCTTCCGTAGAGGCCTGGTTACACAGCAGGTCTTTCATTCTGAAATTATTGACATTGTCAGTGCAGGGGGAGAGGAAATGCATTCTAGCCGCACTGGCGCTGCTGAGAGTATGATCTCTAAAAAACCACAGATATACTGCATACAGTATACAAGAGAGATCAGATGATGATAATATTCCTTTCTAGACCTAAACCTCATTAATCATCCAGCATCCAAAGTGAAATAACTCTGTCCCAACAGAGTACTACTTGCCAGTTTCTCCTTTCACACTAACTACAAGTGGGGCCACTGGGAGTATTGTCATATACTGACTATGGAAAGCAGAGAGTCCCGAGCATGTCAGTGAATTCCATCTCAGAAAAGAAAGTTTTTAATCCAGTTAGAAAGAAGACAAAACAACAACCATTTACTTTAGAAGCTTAAAATACAATGCAGAAGACACACAGAGAAAAATGTAGACAATAAAACAATGAAATGCATCTTGCAAGGAGAAAAGAAGCCTATGAACTCCGAAAAAAAAAAGCTTTAACAGATGAACAGAAAGAAGTAGCTTTATGACTATAAAAGAAAATGTTAATTCCCTAGAGAATACGTTATTGATGAGAAGCTAATCTACTTTACAAGTTTCTTGTCCTCCAGCTATTTGTTTTTCTGAAACTCAGGAATATTTAGGAAATGCAGAGAAATGAGAAATAATTTCATTATCTGTCCATTAAGAAGATTCAGAGAGCTGCTAGACACAGAGAATGGTACATCTTACCTAGCCAATCAAACCCGAGTAATTCAATTAATTCTTAAACCAAAGCTAAAGCGGTTTTTCTCAGTTTATTTTTCCACTGTTCATTGTCTCGTACAAAATACTGAAAGTTTTGTGGCATTGCAAAGAACGAATGTGTATCAAGGTATGTGGCCCCCCTTACCCCTCATTAGATAAGAGCCAGATTGGAGCACTCGGACAAAGTGAGTGCACCGTGTTTAAAAGCTGCGCCAGGTGAAGCAGAGGTTACACTTACTTTTGTCGGTATCAACCCTGTCACGGTTTTGCCCTTTAATGTATTCTCAAGGCACAGAAAGGAAGCAAAGCACACGCAGAAGAACGTGGAAACTACAGGCAGGGTTTGACTAAGACTCAGCTCTAGAAGCACTGGCAAGCATCAGAGCCACCGCCACACAAAGCACACATAATAGAAGGCTCTGCACTTTATGGATGAGACAAGAAGGCAACAAGAGGCTAATCAGAATAATAGTGCACCTAGTCTGACTAATCAAATGATCAGCATCATCAGTAGAGCAGAGAGTGCTATTTTGCAAGCATCCCAGCACAGGCTGCTATTTTAGAAGAGATTTACAGGATGACCAGCTAAAGAGTCAGAGGTGATCCGCCTGCACAGTAGATCCCCACAGAGAGTAATTATTCAGCTCCTGGCAAGACACACCATCAAATATACTGCTTTGCAAACACAGAACTTACTCGCCAAGAGCTAAAAGACTCCTAATATTTAGTGTCAGGCAGCTGACAACTCAGTTGCCTTTGTATACGCTGGGGACTCGTTTTTTCCATTTCTAAAATCTAGAGTGCAGCAGCCTTGCTCTCACTTCGTGGACCAAGAGCTCAGAGAGAGGTACTCGTCACTGCGCCAGTCAATCCGTCAGCAGGAGCTGCCTGTAAAACAGTTGTTACTTCTATCCTCAGCACCCAACTACACCCCTTCTGTATATACAGCTCAGAGAACAGTTTACTTTTATGTCAATATTATTATTAATTACCTGTCTGGATTAGCAGTGAAGATCTGTTTAATTAGGCCACATAAGTATGGACTATTGTATGACTACAATTAATCTCTTAAAACCTTGGAGAGCTGATGTATAGGGTAGTCTAATGGTAGAAAATAAAACTTAATGAAGCACAGTTAAGCATATGAGAATGTTAATATTATCAGAGAATAACAAACAGATTGTAATATGAAGAACATGAGTCTAATTACTATGATTTTGCATTTTTAATACTGATCAGAAATTTAATCCTAGCCCTCCCCTTGTAACAGAAATAATTGAACTTAATTATGTTGCTTTTATTTTGAGGGATGAAGAATGTGCTCCTTATTCACGCCCATATTTTATTTCTTACCATTTCATTACATTTGACCTGTTTACTATGATGCCTTCTCCTTCTCCTCCAAATCCTACAATATACTGTGAACTGGTTCATTTGAAGACATGATGAACACCATTGTCTTTGTCTCCGATTCTCTCTGGAGCATGTTTTGTTTTATTGTTTGCTGAGGAATACAGTTTTCAAATCAAGATAGCATTCCTGATGTGTAACTTAAAAAATAGATTTCTTTCACAATTTCTCTGACAATCAGATACATTAAATGTAAATTGCTAATATGTACATTCTTAAATGTGCAAAATATTAACACAAGCCAAGCACTACAAAACCAAGAAGACAAACAGAAACCAGCTTCTCATAGTATTTAAGACTTCCCTAGCCTTTTGAGCTATCTACATCTCGTTTATATCCAAGAATCTCAGCAGCAAAGTACTGAGGTAACATTGCATCAAGTAGTATTTTTAAAATTGGCTGATTAAGGCTAAAACCAGTAGAGATGGTTGGTGAGAGCAACCATGTGATATGTATATGTTTTGGCTGAGTTAAAGGATTAATTAATCACAATAAGAGTTGATGGGCTTCTGTGTTTAAAGATTAAGGATGGAACATTTTGTACTATCAACACAAATATGAGGAGAAATTGTAGGAAAGATGATGGATGTTAAATATTTGAGAGGTCAGCAAGATTTTGTCAGGTGCTATAACCAGGTCACACCATTCACCTGTATCCTTAAAAGCCATTTTTTGCCATTGGGATGGTATTCAGTACCTAAAGAACTTCACATAATCACTTTCGATGTGCTATAAGGTATTCAGGAGAATATGATCTATAGAAGAACACGACTACAGACATGGAACAATTCTAGAAAGGGTCAGAAATACCTGACTAACCCCACACAGAGAAAAATTGCAATATCTCCCCTAAGTATATGATTTCTGTTCAAGAGAATTTATCACATGAATGGTGCCAGTGAGTATTAGCAAAACTGATACAACACTGCACGTGCCCCAAAATAACAAGGGGATCAAGATTCCTTGCAGAGGTGAGTTTGATTTTGCTTGTCCTATAGAAGCAACCTGAGAGGTCTCTAGTTAACACAGGAAATCTACAGAAAAAAAGATGAAAATTTTAAGATACTGAAAGAATTAAGTGTCTGTGGCAGTGTCCACCAAAACTGAAGTTATCACCAATATCTGGTAAAAGTCTTCTAAAATTATACAGCAAAATCCAGGGGGTTTGCATCTCACAGAGTAATACACATTATATTATTATATACTTGTACCATATTGATTATACTCATATAGAATAGTTGGCTTTGAAAGTAGTCCATCAGCACAAAAAATGTCTATTCACATGAAAACATGCCTTATGTAGGAAAAGTCCATGTTAATACTGACTGCAAACTGCTAGTATTATAACCAAGCAGGTCTTAATAAACATTCCCTAGAAAATAGACACTGGTTTTTTTTTTCCTTTTACAAATACAACTTCAGAGATAGATTCCTGAAGAAAAGATGCTGCTAAGCAAGACTCACAACTAGACTGCTTGTTCAAAAAGGAAAAAGGAAAAGGACCTAAGCACATCTCTCTGATATCACATGAACAGTGGAGACTACTTAGACATAGAATAATTTCTGCCCTTAGGTGATCAATAGCGATCAAGACCTGAGAGTTCCTACTGCTTCTTGACACTCATGGTGTATGTCTGTAACAGGAGACAACACTCACTTTCTGACATAAAAGACAGGCTTATAAATGTACAAGGTTGCCCACACAGAGACATACTCCAGGGAGAAGAATATTTAATTTCAAAATTAAGAAATGTGATCCAGGGCACTAAATCGGTGTTTTGCCTGAGAAAGTCTCAGACAACGTGCAAGTCCATCACAGCCTGAGAAAGCTTCGTCTCTGGAAACGACAGCCAGAGCTGAAGAATTTCTTGTCTCTTGACAACAGCATGTTTTCTAGACAATAAAGCAAGACACTTTGGGAGAGTCACTGAAAGTCAGTTCATATATCAATTACAGGTATTTGAAATGTTGCACTGTATTAATGTTATGGATATTATAACATGCTACTGATATGGAGAAGCCTCAATATGAAAATTCTTTTGAAAACCTTCTGAAACTGTTACTTCATACATATTGTACAAGGTCCATCAACTAGAACTAGGAGCCTGAATTAAATTTGGCTGTTGCCCAATTCCTAGCTTCTGAACGGTACCTGAACAACACAGGGGACACCCCTAGCTCTTCTTCAAGACACTGGGCTGACCAGAGCCAACGTACATGATAGATGCAGCTAGCGTAAAGCCAACAGAATTAACATGGTCTGCTAAGGGCAGACTGAGTACTGAGCTTGGCCCTTGGCACTATGTTATAACAAAACGTTGGATAGCGAGCAGTGAATCTATACAGTGAGTTACATTTGGCCCCCAGCGGTCACCTAGACCTACTCCAATCGGTAAGACAACTGTGCAAGACTACAACAGGTCTCCTCTTATCCACCTACATGATGACAGTTGAAGTAACTGAAAATTTTTCTCAGCGCATTCTCTTAAACTGCTTCTTTATTATGGCAATGAGAGCTAGAAAATTTGGTGATTTGACAGATGCCAGTATCCTCACAGAAAAAAAGGAATGAAAATAAGTATTTTAATACGTTGCATCTGGCCCAAATCTACACAGCATTTCAGAGGACAATGGAACCTCCGAGTGGATTCTCACTACTAAATGTCAAAGTTTTGCCATGAAGATCAGAAAACTTCTGGCAGAAAAAGCAGAAAAGAATTGTTGTAATGAGGGTCTTCTCAGCAATGGGGATAACACAAATAGCAATCTTTTTCTTAGCTTTGATTATTACTTTTTCATACCTTTGATTTCCATAGTCCACAAGAAACTTTGACTGATCAAGCCACGTAATACTAAATGACCTATCATAATAGTTACATTCTTTCAGTTTGGAAAAAAATAGCAATATTTCAGGCAAATGAGCCTTCCCTCTCCCCTCCTCCAAGAACAACATACTTTCCTTGCTTGCTTCTTTTCAAACGCATTTACTACTGAAGCAAGCGATCCACATTTTAAAACAAACTTTAAAAAGTACTACACTAGTGGACCTCAAATATTTAAAAGAAAAAAATACGACACAGTGCTAGCCAACTTGTTGTCAGAGGTGCATTTCTTATGCTGGTTTTCAGTTTGAGTGCCAGGGACTAATCTGAAAGCTGCATCCTTACACAAGTCTCACAGTAGCTGCCAGAACTACTTCAAGGCTCCTCAGTACAACGTGCAAAAATGAATTTTCTGTCACGGGGATGAGTCCTAGGCCATTTGTCACAAATAAAAGGCTTCAGGGAACTAGAAGAGGCTTGGAGAGTTGGACAGTCAGCCTCTGCTCGTACTTCCATAACAAATACTCTTTACCCTTGAAACTACCCTGTTGGAGTCAGCCTGACACCGTCACATTTTCCCACCTTTTTTCCCCATCAACTAGTATTTCTGACAGTCTGTTCTAAAGCCATTTTTTTACTTTTCCTCTGCTTTGAGTAGGTTGTGGCTGTAACATCACACTGTATCAAATTTTCTGAAGTAAATACAGCTACTAGGAAGCCTTCTGGGAAATAACAATAATACAAAAATCTACAGAAGCAGGACAGAGCAAATCAAATAGGGATTGAAGTTGCAGAAAAGGCCAGTGTTTTACTCAGACATAATACACAAAATGGCTGCTTATGAACTCTGGGAGTAACTGTATACCATCAACCCAATAAATAGACTTCCTACATTGTCAAGATACCGTAGGGAATAACACTGTATTTAAGAAATGCAAAACCACTTATGGGAATCTCTTCAGGGAGTTTATCAGAGGGATTACTTCTCCACATTCTCAAAACATCCTATTTAGATCAATAGGATTAACTCAAAGACCATAAACAGAGGCCCCATATTACTGAAGCAAGTGGGAATACCTAGGATCAGTAAGAGTTTAGTATTACTAATGAACAGGTGATATTGAATTACTGCAACAAAATACAACACTTTTTCTTATTTTATATAATAGACACCAAGTAATTTTACCAGGTATCTTAAAAGGTATCCTAGTACTGCTAAATCACTTTTCACTTTCCAAGCTCAAATATATTAACTATTTAATATTCACAGTCTCCTTCTGGGGAAGATAAGTACCATTTTCCCCACGTGGTGAAACAAGCAGCGAAACTGCTTATTTTTTTTTCCCCCCTAAGACTACTGATGGAACCCTGTATGCAGACCATTAGAGACTCCCATAATAATTAGCTCCCTCAATAAGTATTTCTCTTTTCCCTGTATTTTCCACATTAACATCTTTACTCTGTCACATGAAAATTATGGTACCAAACGCATGATGGTTTGCTGTGGGCTTAGACATAAGCAAGTATGCCAAACTCATGGCAATTTTTACAATATGAATTTCATAAGCAGCCCTGGACATACAATAATTACAAAGCAGTGGCCTTTTTTCCTTTGGGGCACATGACCAAAATGTGCCTTTTCGATGCACTTCAGCTATTCAATTTTTAAATCTTTTAAAGATTTAACTTCTAATTTTAAATTAAAAAAGATTTTCACAAAACTTTTCAAACTTTGAAAAGTTTGTCAAAAGTAAAACTTTTGCATAGGAAGAATTAGAAGAAAACATTTTTTTCTTTTCTATATTATTCTACCTCCATAAAACCATCTTTTGCTGCCATTATGAAATGAAGCAGAGGACAACTTTTGAGCAGGCATGACATTTCAAAGGTTCTTGCACATCTAGACTTTAGAGAATCTTATGTTCTGTGATTCTTGTTGGTTTTGGATAACTTAGCAACATCTGTTCCTGAGGAACTGTAATTAAGCACACTCATATAGGTCTGATGTGAAAAATGGAGAAATTACTATACTCTGGGACATTTGTTCCATTGATAAATTCCTACTGTGTCACTTCTGGATTTGTTACTTTTAAAAATTAAGAGGAAAAAATGTTCATGTATGTCATTAGATTTGCAATTCTGGCATTTATCTTGTAAGCTAATTTAGTGGTTATTGACAGCATCTTAAATACTATAGCTACAGTGGTGTTGCATCATGATCACCTCTACATTATAAGCATTACGAGGCGTATTTCCTCCCCTCCCCCACAAACACTTCAAATTTCAAGTCAAAGTTCCTCAAAATATTCTCTTGTTCCTTCTGATTCAACATTTAGTATGGTTACTGGCAGTAACTGACCTTGAAGGAAGCACATACCACACTCACTCTGTTACATCATATAGATTAGACTGGGCCCGGCAAGTTATCTTCAGCATTTTTTCCCCCTTCAGCTAATTTCTAGCTACGTAAGCGTATCTAAAAATACAGACACAGTCCAGCTTCAAATATGGTTTGCAGATTATTAGCGGCACAGAGTCACTGCTGGTATTAGACCAAGTTCCTATCAGCCAAGTTTCAATAACAGCAATTCCCTTGATTAAGCAGTGTTGTCTTTGAAAGGTTTAGGTGGAAAAACAAACAAGGGCTATTTCACAAGAAATTCAGACCGAATAATCAGTCATGCAAATGCTTAAATGATTTTGCAGAGTCAGAACACTGAGGACCAACCTGACTTCCAGATGACTTTGGTTACTCAACACCTGCACTGTAAACATGGGAAGAGACAGACAGACAGACAGAGAAAGGAACAGAGTTTTTTGTTTTCTTGTCCTGGTTTTGGCAGGGATAGAGTTAATTTCCTTCCTAGTAGCTGGTACAGTGCTGTGTTTTGGATTTAGGGTGAGAACAATGTTGATAACACACCGATGTTTTAGTTGTTGCTAGGTAGCGTTTACACTAGTCGAAGACTTTTCAGCTTCCCATCCTCTACCAACTGAAAAGGCTGGAGGTGCACAAGACGCTGGGAGGGGGCACAGCCAAACTGGCCAAAGGGACATTCCATACCATGTGACGTCATGCTCAGTACATAAACTGGGGAAAGCTGGCCGGGGGGGCCGC
>NW_008825428.1:6845957-6919409 GCF_000699105.1 Pygoscelis adeliae
ACTGAAAAGGCTGGAGGTGCACAAGAAGCTGGGAGGGGGCACAGCCAGGACAGCTGACCCCAACTGGCCCAAGGGACATTCCACACCATGGGACGTCATGCTCAGCATATAAAGCTGGGGGAAGAAGAAGGAAGGGGGGCACGTTTGGAGTGGTGGCATTTGTCTTCCCAAGTCACCGTTATGTGTGATGGAGCCCTGCTTTCCCGGAGATGGCTGAACACCTGCCTGCCCATGGGAAGGAGTGAATGAATTCCTTGTTCTGCTTTGCTTGCGTCCGCAGCTTTTGCTTTACCTATTAAACTGTCTTTATCTCAACCCACGAGTTTTGTCACTTTTACCCTTCCGATTCTCTCCCCCATCCCACTGGGGGGGAGTGAGCGAGCGGCTGCGTGGTGCTCAGTTGCCAGCTGAGGTTAAACCACGACATTTCTTCATTTCAAGAAAACACTATGATCTTTTCTACGACATAACGAAGCTCCACGGATTCTTGCACTAAGAAGTATGCTACACTATTCCCCATCATAGGAAAATCATTGGCAACAAGAACACAATGATTTATTTGTACTAATTATTAAAGAACTTAACAAAATAGAATTTATCAGTATTACCATGTTTGTCTGATTCCAGATTAATTCTTAGCATTCTTAAGCCACGCAAATCAAAAGGGGAAAAAAGTTTATTTGCCTTCCTTCCTGTACTCATGGTTCAGTTCTTCTTAATACACCATTTTGGGAATCTTCATAACTACCAAGGAAAATATCATCCTGCAATATTTCTGTATTAAAAAAATCATGCAAGGTCTCTGCTTCTTCAGGTAAAAGAGTCTGCCCATCCCCAAAAACTAATAGCTTATATAATATGAATTAATAAATGCTTGAATATTGAGAGGACATTTCCAATTAACATACATAATAATTAAAAGTACTTTATCTTACTCATTTTGTATCCCTTGAAAATCATCCACACTGTAAAGGCCTGATCCACCATCTGGGAAGTACTTAGCACCTTCCTCATGGGAAGCTTTAATTACAGAAGATTCAGTCTATGGCTCTGGGAAATTCAGATTCCATATTTCATGAATATTGGGGTAGGATTTAAAAGACAGAACTATTAATTTAAAAACCAAGGCTAACTAATTAGTAACATTAAGACTTGACATCGAGGCTACCATTGAACCTCATCTGCCCAAATACAACTCCCACTACTGCATCATTTTTGCTTACCTCGTTGCATCAAAAAACATAAGAAAAATAACAGAAGACTGAAATACAAACCAGTGAAAAAAGCAGCTGCATACATCTCACTTAAATGTTAATTGCATATTGAGACTGTAATGCTTCTTAACGAGTCAGATTAGTTTATATGGTAAACAACCCTATAAACACTTTTAAAGCACCTGTGTAACATATTTGAGTTATGTGAGCCAAAGAGTATTTTAAACAATAACCAATAATAACATGTCGAAATCACAAAATTCCTGGAAGGTGAAAAGGGATAAGGTCAAAGATCTTACCCCTAATTAATTAGCACAGAATACCCAGTAGAGGTGCGTATTCATTTCTATGTGCAGAACTTTAAGTTACATTAACTTGAACTAATTACTATGAACTGCAAGAGGCTTTACAGTCACCTCTGTAGCTTCACTTCCTTTCACCAATTAATTTATTAATATTTTAAAATACTTTGTTTTTATCAAGGGACCTTTTGTATGAAACAGAGAGCAATACATCATAATACTGAGATATACTGACTATTAAGACAAAGTAAGAATAAGTAGTAAAGGAAATAATTGAAGTGGAACCAAAGATGATCTAAAATACATCTTTTGTAGCTGTTAAAGTTTCATAGTATTAAGTATTATAAAATTAGTTTTTAGAATCTGTCTTGCAATGCAACCACCACCTTGCCATTAAACATTAAAACTGGTCACTGAAAGGTCCTTTTGGATTATTTGCAAGAGTAGATACTGCATTTGATTCACAATCCCAGATTTACAGGTATGACTTTACACAATGCTGTAACCTTCCTGCTATATGTACTAGTTAACAAACAGCAATTAAAATCCTGGAAACCTGTAGTTCTTTATTCCTTCCAATAATGAAGATGAAAATGAAAAATGAAAACATAGAAATAATTAGGGCAAAAAAGTGCTTAATCTTATTTTTCCTGTATGTGTGTTACAGAAGTAATTTAGTATCTATTTTAGAGTAAGAAAAAAGAAAAAAAAGTTTCTTTCAAATCTGCTTTCAAGTTTTGTTCATTAATTTTTTTTTGTTTTGATATATGATATCCTGTCTTCATAACAATAGGTGCCTCTGAAAATATTAGCTGCATCTTTACATTAGTGAGATGAACTTATAACCAAGATGGTAAATAACACTAGTCTGATTGCATTTTGGGAGAGAAAGTCTGGGTATTAGCCTGTTTGCAAAATCTTTTAATTTACAGTGCAAAAATTACAGTGTTTCCTTAGATTAAATACCAAACATCCCATTCCCAACCATTAGAATTCTTAACTGTATGCATTCCAGAGAATTTGGTAGCAATAACCAATCTAATAACAACCTAATAATCAATAACAATCTATAGATGGTGAGTAACTCACCTTGATGAAACATCTCCCATCTATGGTGACAACTGATCAGACAAGAGATCTGAAATCCAGCAAGGGGGAGCAACTCGTATAACACAGAACCCTTTACAGAACCCAGCTTCCATTTGTAGTATCATGAGAGCCTTTGAAATATTTGTGAATTAGCAATTTCTAAAAGCATCTTCTGATGCAGAGGAGAAGCCAGAATAATTTTAAATGCGTGGGTTTATAGCCTTTGATTTAATTGGAGGTGCTAGACATGAGGAGCAGTGTGGAAGGGAAAGGAGTTCTTACTTTGTCTTATCCTCACAGTTTGTAAAGAATTCAAACAGGGCACATATTGCCAAGCACAACCTAAGGGATGCAGGTAAAGGAAAGAAGTGATGTAGGATTGTCTTTTCTTCACATGACCATGTATATTCACCACAGTCAAAAAACCAGAGGAATATGAAAGAGGAAAATCATAAGTAATGTTCTTCTGGTATGTTATTTCTTCTGACTCAGCTAAAGCAATTCTTGGGTGCAAAATGTCAACATGGAAAATTGGGAATTATAGTTTAATTTGCTGCTTAATTTTAGGGAATGTTTTTACAAGAGGAGAGTGTTCAAGGATCAACACTTTTTCAGGAGGAAAATTTGAATTTGAATATTCCCTGCAAAAAACTGAGAGCTAACAGAATTGTACCAGGGTTGAATTTCTGATCACATTAATTGTCAGGTGCACGAAGGAAGGGGCAAAGGGACAGCAAGTTTTGGTTTAGGGATAAGTGAATTAACCATGTTTTTCTTTCCTTCATTAAATTGTGTAATAGTTAATTTTAGATTTTGTACATTATAATAGACACCTTTTATCTTAATTTTGTGTTAAGAATGATTTCATGGATATTGAATAATGTCAGGACATTCCACCACAGTGGCAATTTGTAAATTGTGGATACTACAGTGCTTTGCATTGAGCAACACTAGTACCTATTTTTGTGGAATACTCAGAAAATATCAAACTGTTAACTGCCCTTAATATGATTTAGCTGACAATTATAGAGTCTATGAAGACACATCTTCAACAGTCAGTGTTAGTCAGGAAAACTTAATACGTGGCAGATTAAAGGGGTTCCAAGATAGCTGCTCAAAACGGCTTTAGCTGATTTTAAAGAAATGGAACTTACTCTCCCTGATCAACTTTATCAACTCTATCAAGGGAAAGCAGCAAGATACAAATAAAGCATCAGAATCATTGTATTTGCTGCTGTTAGCAATGGCCAGAATTAGCTAATAATGATGTAGCTGTTCTTTTCTGTCTCATATATTGAAGTTACAGAAAAGGTTTAATAACATCCTTTAGACAATAGCTTTTCTTTTTTTCACTCCAAGGAGTCTGGGCATCTGGAATAATATATAGCCACTGTGTATGTTACAATGGTCCAATCTTACATACTTGTAAGCTGAAGAGGAATTTGCTGAAACAGAACCACAGCTGGAGTTAATCCATACGGTTATACTGAATTAAACAGAATGACAGAATGATACTTATTCAAATAAAGTGAGAATTTAATCTATGATTTAGTGTAGGTTAGGATATCAGTACACAACAGAGAATACTATTTATGTCTTGCTACGTCCTGCATGGCAGTACTTCAGCTCACCTTAGAAGCTGAAACAATTTTGCTCAAACTATTTGCAAGATGCAGAATGAACTCAAAACCTCAAAGTTGACAGGTGATGAAATAATTTTAACCTAAAAATATTCAACAAGAATTTAAAACTATAGAATTGCTTACACATACACTAGGTGATGTTATATTGGTGCACAGGTTACTAAATACATATATTAGTTTGGTTTGAGGTCTGGTATAAAGATAAAAATGAAGAACTGTTCAGGATAAGTCAGTTCTCTGCAAATACTAAAGGAGTGCTAAGAGATAATTCTGTAAAGAAAAATACTGCTTTTAGGTGATGGTTGAAGCATAACAGACATCACAAGAATGGAGAGGTTTAAAAAGTAACATTCTCTAAGCACAATAGGGATCTAGGAACAGGGAAAGCAAGGAAAGACATACAATTTACTGAGGTTAACTGAAAGCAAGTCTGTTCAGCTAGAAATTACAGAGTATTAAGACCTTTAGGAAAATAAATGTGTGGAGTATTTTTAAACATGTTTTTCCTCTTAAAAGGCCTTGTCTATTGTTACTATAAACACTGTTATTTCAAAAGGCTCGTCTGATTATTACATACACTAGTGCCAAGAAAAGAACCACAAGCAATGAAGACCGTCAGAACTGCTGAAGGAAAATTGTTGCTACATTATGGTACTGTCTCCAATTGAAAATATTACATGAGAAATAAAGATTCATATCTAAAAACCTCTACAGATGCATTCAGAGACATGCAGAAAGAGACAAAAGCACAGCTAACACTGTATTTGGGAAATCTTACATTGCAAGAAATAAAATCTTATAACAAACCCTAAAACCTAGTACTGGTGAACACTTTCAAAAACTCAAACACAGCTGTAGATATTTGGGATGGAAATATCATTGTTATTGTTTTCCATATAAAAATATTTGTGAATAAGCATTTACCTTTTCAATTTCATACAGCACAAGTTGTGACTCCCTACTGTCCTATATCTTTCAAAATATCCACTGTCATGGATATTTTGAAAATATCCCAGCCTGCAAACCCCAGCCTGCAACTAAGCACCACACAGCTGCTCGCTCACTCCTCCCCTGGTGGGATGGGGGGGAGAGAATCGGAAAGGTAAAAGTGACAAAACTCGTGGGTTGAGATAAAGACAGTTTAATAGGTAAAGCAAAAGCCACGCGCGCAAGCAAAGCAAAACAAGAAATTCAGTCACGCCTTCCCATGGGCAGGCAGGTGTTCAGCCATCTCCAGGAAAGCAGGGCTCCATCACATGTAACGGTTACTTGGGAAGACAAACGCCATCACTCTGAACATGTTCCCCTTCCTTCTTCTTCCCCCAGCTTTATATGCTGAGCATGACGTCCCATGGTATGGAATATCCCTTTGGTCAGTTGGGGTCAGCTGTCCCAGCTGTGTCCCCTCCCAACTTCTTGTGCACCCCCAGCCTACTCGCTGGTGGGGTGGGGTGAGAAGCAGAAAAGGCCCTGACTCTGTGTAAGCGCTGCTCAGCAATAACGAAAACATCCCTGTGTTATCAACACTGTTTTCAGCACAAATCCAAAACATAGCCCCATACGAGCTACTGTGAAGAAAATTAACTCTATCCCAGTCAAAACCAGCACATCCACCTAAAGCTGAAAAAATCATTGAAGATGGTAAGAGAGACAAAAAGGAGCAGCTCAGCTCCAGGTTTTTCAACTGTCCTGCAGAGACAGTAAGTATCTGGTGACCCTCTCAACCGAAGAGAGAACTTGGTAATACTTTGTCATCGCACAGTTGTCTAAATAAAGAGGTAATACAACGTTTTGGTCTGAACACAAGTAATGAAAGCCAGAAGGGAGCACAAATTTAGAATTTCAAGTGGGTTTCTTAGTTTTTTTTTAAGACAGCCCATAGGTATTGCTTTAAACCTGGCACAACCACTTTTACCAAGTCCTGAAGCTCTTTGCTGGTATGAAGAATGCATTAGCCAAGGATGATTACAATAAGTAGTTCAGAACCCTGACTGAAATGTAATAGACTTTCTGAAAATCTATCAAGATCCTGCAGCTCTTCAAATCTACACAGGATTGATAATTTTGAGTGCCTCTACTGACACCTGAATACGGTCCAGTTTAGCTTGTGCTACAAAATGGAAAAAATGCGTCATCTTCAATGTATAACATTTTGTTATACACTAACTTTCTTTTTATCAGAGCAAACGTTCAGAGATTCATCAACTTTGCCCTTCTAAAGTACTGCAGAAACACACTTTAAACAGCAAATAATTAGCTCTGTGAAAGCATCAGCTTTGTTGCTGTCCAGTCTTTCTATGATTGGTTTGCTTCACTACGTTAAAAAAGAATATATGCTCTACTCTACCTTCTTATATCTATTTGGATTATTTGATGGGGGACATCCACGCGCAGTGCACAGACACGAAAGAATCCTGGTCTTTATAGGGCCAGAGGATTTGTAAGACCTTGAGGTTCATTAATCTTGTTGATCCTGACTGTCCTATTTTCAGGAGTAAGTCACACCTAGACTGCTGGGGCTGCTATTTAAGTGGTTAGTATAAAAATAAAATATTTTTTACACACTTGGTTTATTTTGTACATTATTTATGATTACAGTGTTCTTTTCTATTATCTTTTCTACTCAGTAAGTAAATACTGGAAAACTATTATTAAAATAAAAACTTTAATATGATGCAGTTCACCACTATATAGTTGGAAGAGTCTAATTTTTATTATCTGAGACATATTCTAATTTTAACTCCATAAAAATTTAACTTTGTAAGGTAAAGACCAAAGACAAAGGCGCTTCAAAACATAGTATTTCACAAAATGATTGGAACATTACTAATTTTTACTCTTCTAATCTGCAAATTTATGAGATATATATCAAGGTATTTCTTCAGAACCCATGAGAAAAGAGTCGCTAGAGGAGAACTGTGGGTAACGGGAACAATAATACCTGCACTAAAAATTCCTTTGCCTTTCAAAAGGAAGATCAAAGGAAAACAATCAAAATGAAAAGTTTTTTTTCTGTTACAAGCACCATGATCCAGGGCTTCAGATAGTTAGGTGTTTTCATTTAAGGTAGCTCATGAATACAAGAATTCCATACAGTTATTCTGAACTAATTTAATTTTTAATTTTTTTTTCCCCTGTGATATTAGAGAATGTATGCTGCTGAATACTAGCTTTCTAATTAGAATGAAAAATAGTAGGAATAAAAACTTGTCTTATTTTACATTTGTAAATTAGTAAGTATATATGAACTGTCAATGGAAAATTAATGTTCAAGAAACTTGATTCTTTGCTCAATGCATCATCATGACTGTACAGGTAAGTCAAAGGACAAGGAATTGAAAAATTTCAACCCTTCTACTGGCTCTTTTACAAAATCCCTCTGCTGGTAATTCACCAAATTCTGTATTTCACGGGTTATCTCCCTTTTAGAAGAACATGGTATCATACTAATCCATAGTGGGCCTAATACATTACTATTACAAACTGGTCAGTAAAAACTGAAGGTTCTTGCTAATTATTTTATACAGAGGAAATCGTAGCATTATTTACTAATACTGTTTCTCAACGTTTCCTTGTTAGAAGAATGTTTTCAGTATGTCAACCTTACCAAAATTTAATGATCAGTACTGAAATTTTCCATGTCATGGACTTAATGAAGATTTATTTTCATTTTCTTATCATCAGAGTAACTTCAGAAAATGGTTCAACAGCTTATGGCTAACTAGAAAAAATACATTGTTTCTTGGAGAAAAACAAATTCTCAGCATCTTTGCTTTGGGAAAAAAAGAAAAAGGAAAAAATCCTCTTGAGAACCGCTGCTTCATAACAGAACTGAAATTTGACAGATGTGAGTGAAGCTTGAGTCAGAGGTTTCTTTTTTGCCATTTCTATGGCAGTCTTTTCAATGTAGTTTGCATATGTTCCCTAGAGATGGAGATTTTAGCAGCTAAATTCTTTGGAGCTTTCCTTTTTACTTGATATTCCTTGCAATAGCAGCTTTAGTGAATATTCAGAAAATCCCTTCTCAATTCAAGCATTTTACAGATCCAGTCTGTAGCAAGCTACATTGTGCCATTATACAGTTAGTAAAACAAAGAATAATATTTTAATTAACCTGTATAGAAGGTCAAAATTAGGTGATTGCAGTGTCAGTTGCGCTCATCCTCAAGAATTTCTAATGTGAAAATTCAAACTACTAGTAGGACTCAGATGGATCAGGGAGTTTTCAGGGTGCCAGACAGAAGATGCTGCGCTTGCCTGACATACATGTCTATATCTATATATATAGATATATGTGGTCTCCATGCCTTTCATTCACAGGCCACCACTTCAAAAGGAAGTTAGTGACAGCTACATATATATGCCTACAGATTTATTGCCCCACCACATATAAAAATGCTCTCTATACACAGACACTTATTCAAGAAAGAAAATGTGAACAGGAGAAGAAAAAGGGGGAACAGACAAATAACCTTTCCTAATTGTAAGTAGTTGAAAAACAGTTTTGATTAATGTAAGTAAACTTACAGTAAAGATAACACTTCCATTGAAAATGCGTATCTACCTTTACTTCAGATACTGGCAACAAAAAAATTAATGTTATATTTAGAAGTTTTTTTTCTTATTTTAAACATTCCTTTATAAAATAATAGCACTTAAGTTAAATTTAAAACTCTTCTAAGGAAACACTTTCCTTCCTTTCTACTTTTGCACATGCACATAACAGTGCAGGACTACATCTGAGCACTATCAATATAAATTCTTCATAAGCATTGCAATTTTTTCACCGAGATCATATTAGGCGCACACACAGGTAAGGGTGAATAGCTAGAAAAGGTCAGCTACTGAGACTGTTCTGCCAGACTACTATAATTTCATGTAAATATTTGCACTTCTGTGTTGTAAAAAATAAACAATACAGGAGTCACCCTCTTATCAAATCCTTTGTTACAGTCATCACGTCATTTTGTGGCAACACACAGGAACAGATGGGGAAACATATGACATGCATTATCAGATACCTATCCTGCTGGTAGCAGCCATCAATTTAAGCCATCATTGAATGACCTTTTTATTTTGCACTTATCTTTTATAAAAGTCTGGGGTCGCATTATCAACCATCTTTTCTTTGGAAGAAAGAATATACAAATGGGCTATGCACACATCTGTATGAAAGTAAGCCTTCAGCTCCAATTCCTGACTATTTGACTACAAACCACCAAAATAAAGGTGGCTTCATATATTCCTCACAGGTATTTTTATTCTACGTATTCTGCACCCTTGGGGGTGCAGAAAATACTACTTAAATTCCTAGGACCATTATAATATGAGTAACACTTAAGCATTTCAAATTAATTCATATGCATAGCAGATACTGAGTCATATTAGTGAAATTAATAAGCTTAAACAAGGACTTTTTATATTACATTGAATGTGAATTTGCATAATTCATATTCAGATACTCAGCTGCAATTTGCACTTTGAAAAAATAATAAATAGTAAATTAATCATATAATTTTAGAAGCTGCTGAAATATAAAACTGCAATTTACAGAATAAAAGTGAATATTTTAGCAGTACAAAAGACCATGAATTGGCAACTTCAATAAAACCATGCCAGAGTCGAGAACATGTAGAAGCCCTTCTGTTCAAAGTGATTTTAAAGGTTCATCTCCCCATGGAACTCCAAGAAGCTTCTTTCCACAAGAATAAGGTCTAACTCATGCCTTTATCTTGGTATAAAATATGAGTTTATACTTACCAAAATATAAGGTACTATTCTGAGACAGACTTTCTTCGACACACTATTCCCCCACCCCAAACAGAGTGGAGGGTGATATATAATCAATACAATGGGAAAAAAACCCAACCCCAACCCAAAAACCCACCCCACACTTTATGCTGAAATTGGCACACTCATTTTTGTTGCAGAACATACAGAAAAACATTAATGAATTTTTATGCTCAAGCCTTATGTTCTTTAACATTTGATACGATGCGAAGGAAACAAAAAGTCTGTCTCAATACTAAAAGTCACCTTGCTGTATTATTAATCTACCTCAGTCCACAAGTTCCTAAAACTGCCTTTTCAGCGAGTATTGAAATGCCATTAACCACGAGTACCTTAAGTGAATGGAAATCTAAATCTAATTTTCTAGCAGGTTCCATTTATTGAATAAAATTTACCATGTTACATTAAGTTATGTTATTGCTTTAAAAATGACACCATTCATAAAGAAAAGGTCTAGGGACTATCCATTGCGAGGAGTTTCAGCTATTATATATTTTCTAGATAGCATCTGACATTACCATATCACTTGGTGCCAAAGCTGTGAAATCAGAGCTAAAGAACACGTTTACAAAAATTATGTTTGCCATGCCTTCTGGAGAGTGTGTCAGAGCGCAGGCTAAAGTGCAGCGCTTTCTGTACTCGGACTCCGTGCATCTACATTGCCACCTGCAAAATACCTGCTAATTCAGGACGAGCACGCCTAGGTGGCCTGAGGACAAGCCTACCATCGCCAGTCCAGCCACGCTGTGAGCAGGGGAGACACAGGGCGAGGACACAGGGCAGCACACGCTCGTTCCTTCCGCCTTAGTGTGCTCCACAGCTCACCTGATTTAGATGCGAGCTCAAGCCTGAGAAGGAACCCTACGCCTCTACTCTGGAAGTAACCCAATGAACACCACAACGAAGATTATTAGCTGAGCACCATTAAGCAATGAAGTTAAGTACCAGCTCAAAAAGACCGAATGTGAAATCTGAAAATGCAACTGAGGGTGTGTGCTGCTTTCAGGAAAAATATTTTCGGCCATTCTCCTTTCCAGCAGTTAACACATCACCAACCATTATCTTTTGTCCCTTTCCTTCAGTATAAGGACTGCAATAAGGACACTTACGAAACCAGATTTAAAACCATGTTGAGACAATCATTACATTATCAGGTATGTTAATGCAATAGGATTAAAATAACAGAAAATAAAGGAATTTTTGTGTCTAAGCCTGTCATCTTAAAACAGTCAAAACTATCTGACTTAGATTAGTGAGGTTGTTTTTAGGAAAAATGGGTGGTTTGGGAAAGAAATTATTTTATTTATTTTGAAATATTTTTAATCTACTGTTGGAATAAAAGGGGATTTAAATCCTCTTTTATTAAACACATCTTCCTTTAAGAATCAGAACTGTAGCTTCCAAGCACCTGGTATTTCACGTGTGAAATTTGTAACTTCTTGTATAGTGGACACCATCCCTTTTCTCTTTTATATTCAAATAATAACAGCAATTAAGTACTGATTCTTGCCAGTACTTTCTGAATGCAATTAAGTGTGAGTCTAAAACTCTAGTCGCACAGACACAATACAATTGCCTCCTTATGAAACTGTAATGAATAAAATCAAACAAAAAAATCCACTGGAAACAATGAATAGTAGCAATCTACTTAATCTTATATTACACTGACTGCTTCATATAATTTCATTTCATTTCTACATAAAATAGAGAATTCTATTGTCTGCTCTGCTGCCATTTCTCTTGATATTTGAAATATATTTAATTATACAAGGTCACATCTGAAGAGATAAAGCTCTCTGGAGAGAAAGAAATTGAACTTTTCCATATCAGATCACTTCTCTCTCCAGAAATGAATTCTTTATTACCCCAAAATTACATGGTATTATCCTGAAATGACATGATATGTCTTATTTCTCATCTAGCACATTCCTGGAATTAGGCTGGAGTATAAAAGAAAACTAATGGTTCTGAGAATTGGCTGCTCCAAAGGCTTCACTCTTTCATTACTCACTCTTGATAATTGGCAGTCCACAGCAGGAGAAGCAGGAAGAAATATGCCAGTTGCATTTAGAGAGGGGAGTTATGGCCTTTTCTTTATGATGTTGCATAAAAAAATATGGCAAACTATAACAGCTGTTACGGATGTGTTAAACCTGCCAAAGGTCTGTTTGTGCTAAAAGACTCCCCCCCCCCCAATTCTATAGAGTTCTTTGGTCTTTCAAAGGCCTAAAAAGAGTATTTGCAATAGGGTGGCACAAATGGAAAAAGAGTAATTAATGGGAAGACAAATGTCACTGAAGATAAAGAGAGGTTCAAAAATTTCTGAAAGTTTCTTTTTATCCCCATATTGAGTACATTTGAAAAAACAGACACATTTCATAGCTATATATTTTAGTCATCAATGCATTTCGTTAAATGTTACACTTTTCGGATTGTCTCTAATACCCACAAAATGTCTAAATATAATAAAACACCTATTCCATTTTTCTCTAGAATTTTTTTGGATCTACTTACTATGGTTTTATAAGGAAGTAATTGTGTTACATGGATTTTTATATTTTTTTTTAATGACATCTATTTGATCTACGGACCCGCCCCCAGTAATAACCTATACAGAATATAATTGCTTATGATTGCTACAGTTTTCCAAATTTATTTGGCCCTTTTGCCAATGATAGGAGACAAGAAGTTCCAGAACAGGAAATGCTCTGGAAAATAAAATATTATCTATACAGACATGTACATACAAATGTTGCAAAGTGGATCCTTGAACCTGCTCTAGTAACTACTTCTAACCAGGTTAGTGCACAGTTACAAGAATGACCAACTTCTCAAAGCTGTTCAAACATAACATTTCTATATTACAAAGGCTGTTCAAATCTTAACAGGCAGTTTAAATTGAAAAAGACAAGTCAGTTTGTACCTGACTGCCTGAGACACTTACAAACTCAATTTTCTGGATAAAATCCAGACTTCATCCTGTTTGTACGAGTGATGAAGAAGCTGTAAAATTTGCATTTTGGAAAGTGGTAAAAGAAAGAGACTTTCTAGATAGAGTTTTCAGTGCCCTGGTGATGTATGGTCCATATATTTGTCGTGCTGCCGTAGGGAGATTTGGTTCCATGGGAGCTACCGAGCTGTTGGGGTTTGATGCCGTGTAGGCTAGCCTTAACTGTGCCCATAGTTACCTTCTGCATCTTGATGCTTTTACAGCCTCTTAGGACAACCTACAGTATTCTTCATAAAGTATTGGTTTTGTTGGTGGTGTTAATAGTTCAACATTTTTATATCTGCTATGGGTTTAAAATTAATCATTAACAAAGAATGACAGCTGCAGTAAAAATGCATTTGCAGATCCAAGGTGCTACAAATACCATACTGAAAGTACAAAGGAAGTAAGGAACTGCAACTAAAGGGAGAACAGCGTTTTCAGCCTGGGCACTAGATCTCAGTGCTCTCCTTTCAAATTGCTCATGCTTTCTAAAGATATGCAAAACTGGCAAGATCAAAAGAAAGTTTTATGAAAGCTGTAGCTGCAAACTATAACAGCCCATGTTCTGCCAAGTAATTCACAATCGCATGCGCTGTCACAGCACACATACACAGCACAACACATATTAAAATTTTCTACATTCATTAAACTTTAATTAGACTTTATTTGAACTTTCATTAGACTTTAAAAAATAATTGGAAATCCTGTTTCCGTTAATATATTGTTCAAAAAACAGATTTCCCAAGTCTTAAAATAGAACAATGGGGCTACTCTTTGATATGTCTTTGTTACAAAGCTTTCAAGGCATTACGCTGTGTACAAGTTTGTGTTCAGATGCTTTATAATTTATTACTGTTTCTTATTTAGATTTGCCTTTTTAGCAAAGCTAAGCAAACCAACAAAAAAAAAAAAAAAGAAAGGAGATGTAGGGATAATTACAGACTGACTTCTTTGAACAGCTTCAAAACTGTTTTGCAAAGCTAAAAAGTTAAAAAGTTAAAATATATGCAATTCTAAAATCTGAGAATGGGTCAGAATTGTTTTAATTTCCAAGAGTAAAACGTGATGCAAGGTAAAGTGAAAATGGTTTTTAAACCGCTTCTCATCTCTGCTTTTTTTTATTTTCTATTATTACACTGTTGAAGTGTTTCAATGAAAGCGATGATTCTTCACAGAAGAAATGACCGACTTTCAGAAAACCTTATTTTCCAAAGGGGAAACATCTCAATAAAAAATTATGAAGACTTTCTATATTATTTTCACAGCAGAAATTATTTTCCTTCCCTTGGCTAACAAATGTCAAAATTAAATTAACAGCTTTGCCGTAGAATCTGTAAATGCCAGTCAAAAATACGATCTGAAAGACAAACAGAAAACTCCTGAGGCAAGAACAGTCTTTCTGTTTATATAATGATTAACATGTTCTGTATAAAGCTACAGTATGAACTAAAAAGTACCAATAAATAAATGACAATTGGTCTCAACACGTAACCTTGGCATTGTGGAAATTATGTGGGTTTTTTTAATTTAAAGTGTCAAACTCTTGACAGTTTTCACAACTAGTATCAGATGTACACATTAAGTTCATATATGCAGAATAAAACTAGAAAAAATACTGATGCAATAATTTATATTTCAGTAATTAGAAAGTGATTATGAAGTTTGATCTAATGTTTCTTTCTAATTTTTCTGCTACTCCTTTATGGGCTTTCCACACACCATGAGCTCAGCTTCCTTTATGTCCAGTCTAACTCTACTCCCTGGCAGATAATTTTGGTTTGTATTCTTTGAATTTGTTAAGCCTACACCTCCAGCTGTACTGTTTTCTTGAAGTGTTATTCCTTTGCAGTAGATCCCAGACCAAAAGGCAAAATGACCAAGAAAAGCCAATACTTTTATTTCACAGAAGTGAAATAATGTCCCACTTTCCATGGAACTGGAAAGGGAACAGACTTTTGAAGCCTAACTTGTCTACGATTTCTGTTGTGACAAAGAAAGGGAGAAGGCGGCGATGAAAGACTGAGAAAACACACTACATATGAACTTTTTTTTACCTTTTAAAGATCAGGTTAATTTTTGATTACTTTGATAGTCCAAAATTCTATTTTGGATTATTTAATTAATCTCTTTTTATCAAGAAAAAAGAGGCTCAAAACTGGACCTTGATTAACTTTAAGTAAACCTGCAATAATTTGAGACAAGTCTCCAGATTTCTATTTGTGAGCAGCAGAATTTAGCCCTGAATCATTAAATTTAAGAGTTCTCATAAAGAATTAATATGATAGTCATTTAACAGTAAATCTTCATCATGATACCTCAATAACAGTAGGAAAACAAAAAAATGGGTTTGCGTTAAACTCAATCCCTTTCACTTTCTTAAAACAACAACATCTCTTTTCCCATAAATATTCCTCTCCCATTAAATATTACTCACTGATCTATATTTTGTCTGCTCAGACCATACTTTCAGAAATTATTTTCCTTGGAAAAAAAAGAGTAGAGTAACTCTGTAGTCGTAAACCAGGGAAAATTTCATTCACTTCGGAGAGGGTATTTAAGTGCTCTAAGGCAGGTTTACATGCCCAGCTTAACACACCTGTATGAAAGTTGTTTCTAAACCTGGATTTTAATGTATATTATTCTGATTTTATTTTAATTTATTATAAAAGGAATTTTTAATGTATGACATTCTCAGCTTCACTTTTATCTTGAATCAGTTTGGAGTAGAAGTCCTTTGTGGGTTCAGTTAGTCCAGCATCTTCTGAGCGATCAATAGCAGGAATTTTTGAGGGCATTTAAGAACAGATGAGTTTACCATTGTACCTTCCCACACCTCTCTCTGTTTCTACAAGCGTGACCCTCAGAGAGTCCTGAGGTGAAGTGCTTGCCTACATATTTATGAACCCTCAATGAGTTTGCCTTAAATTTTTCCAGTCTAGCAAACTGATATAATCATTTAGCATCCATAACTTCCATTGCTACATCCAATGGCTTGTAGCAAAGCCATTTCATATCTTTGAGCATTCATGCTACTCTTCTACAAATCTACCACCATTCTGCTGTGCCATTTTTGAGATGAGAGCATTGCACTCAGCATTCAACTTGTGGATGGATCAAGGGTACATTAATGGCATAACGATGTTTCTGTTTTCTTTACTCAACTCCTTTCCTAATTTGCATTTTTGGCCACTATTTCAGAGTCAACCTTTCAGTCAACATGACCTGCTTTTACCTATACCTCTAAGTTGGCATCAGCAAGTTAAACTATGTTAAGAAGGAAAAAAAAATAAATCTTGAAATCCTTAAACTATAATGTTATAACTCAAGGAATTGAGCAAACACGGTCCTTATGGTAAATACTACGTGAGATGAAGGACTGCATCGGAATTTTACACATGCCCTAAAACTCCAGGCACCATGCACGGAATTAATTTTAGTCAGCATAGCTGCATCTTTTAGTCAGCAAAACATCAGAGGGCATTTTTAAATTGCTATCTATTTTCTGCAGCCGGTTCATTTTTAATAGCTAAGAAATAACCACAGTCTTTCTTTGAAGAAGTCACCAACATGAGAGATGACGAAGAGGATTCATCAGATCTTTGACTATTGTACAGTGCCGGTTTCTCAGATAAGAATTCTCATTCCCTCCTCCTCCTCTCCCTCCCCCTTGAGAAAGAGTTATAAAACTTTTCAAAGCTTTGTAGAAATTTACTGAGCTAATTTACCGTTACTTTCCCTTTAAGAAACCTTGGATTTCTGGAATTGTCAGCAAACCTTATACAACCAACACAGCTGAAATTATTTCCCTTGATCACTGCTGATACAGCTTGAGGTGCGACATCATTCACACCACCCAGACATCAGCAATTGTCTCGTGCTTTCATCCTCCAGTGGCTGAGCTACTACATAGCTCTAGAAAGTATCATAAACCTCCAGCTGATCTCCAGTTAGTTTTTCTGTTAATGAATTTTGCACATCAACTTCCATGAATTCCCAGGATTCAGACGCTTAAGGCATTGTCTATAAAAAATCCTGCCTCCTCTTGATAGACTTTCCTCTCTTAATGAATAATACAGGCACTTACTCATTCATCGGGCCCAGTGCATACACCAGCTCTCCAAATTAAAATCAAAACAACACACAACACCTTTTCATCTTGCAGGTGTCATACTCCCTGGCTATTCTGAAGACAAAGCAGTATTATTCTCTGCATGGCTGCTGACAAAACAGTCTAGTTATTTCCATCAGCATATATTGTTGTGCATTGTGCCTTGTCACGAGAGCTGGAATTAAAAAAACATAATCTCAGCTTCCATATTTTAATATCAGTGAACAAGTCTACCTCAGATACTCTCACTTTCCATCAACAGACCAGAAATTTCCATAAGGCCTTCTAGATAGGCAAGATTCACACAGGAGTCTGAAATTTCACTCAAAAGGAAATACGTTATTTTTGTTTAATGCTCAGCATTTGTTCTAAAGTTCCAGTTCATAACACACTTAACTATTTATTTAGAAGTACATAACAGACTGGTTAGCCTTTTCTCTGGTTGCTCTGAGTGTAAAAGAAAACTCCTATCAACATCCAACATCAAAAGTATCTCTTGCATATGCTCCATGCAACAAAATCAGAGCGCAGTCACACGTGTTCAGGTACCTGCAGGAAGCAAGTGGCAGGCTGCTATCTCCAGACTGACCTTTCTAAGAGAACACAGTATCAAGTGCTATTGCCTCTCACAAGCTTAGAGGGACGCACTTTTAAAAGTTTTATGAATGAGTACATTTCTGCTGAATCAGATTATTGAAAGGAAGATGGCACAACCTTCTTAATACTTCAGTGATTTAACCTATTGATTACAGTTGCAGTCAGTGCATACACACACAGCTACCTTGTACACTATGTTTTCCTTCTAGTCTATAGACTTAGAGCAGACTGTGATATTGGACTAAACAGAATTTAGTCACAAAGGCATCCCTTAACACAGTAATACTGCATCTAGAGTTCATACCTGCGTAAGGCTAGAATAACAAGTAAATAAAAAATGAAAGCTGCAAGCCCTTTTGAATCAACTGGTACAGTGAGATATAGCGTGACCATTGCCACCATCGCCAAGAAAGAAGAAAGATGAAAGGGAGGAAACAATAGCAAAGACCCTAAAGGGGGGTGGGAGGGGGGAAGGCAGCTCAAAGCTGAAAGTAGCAACTTCCAGTAGAAATGCAGGGTCGTGTGCCCTAGAAAAATCCTGCCAGAGATATCCCAACCTCAGTTACCCATTTAATAAAGTAAGGAAATTCCACATTGAATGTCCATGAAAAGGAGAAGGAGGAAAATAGTCTGGATAGATTATACTATACCTCTACTATACTGTAGTGAATGATCCTGGAACCTGCCCACTATCAGTAGGACAAGAGTTGGCATTTGTTGAAAGGTATCAGATGGATGCCAAGTAGTAAATGCCTAAGCTTTGCAACAGAAGCCAGGATCAGCTCACACGAGTCAAAAAGAACTACTGCCACACTGTGGTAAACTGTAAAAAAAGGTAATTTCTTTCTCCTTATCAAAGTAGCCTGCAGGATATCTCTGGTCAAAGAGAAATTTTTTTCTTTGTGACCAGTCTGCTTTAATACAATGCCAAAAATATGGAAAGAACTATGCAATTGCTTGGAACCTCACAATTCACCTCCTAGGAAATGGCTGAGCAGTCACAATGCCAGGTTCATATAGCGAGGGATGAACCAGACAAAGGAGCTAGTTCGCTGTAAAGATGACAGGTTTTCACTAAACATCTCTTGGCAGAACAATCAGCAGGGGAAAAAAAAAAAAGGGAATGAGATTATTTATTATATATTTAAATAAAATACTACCATTTTGTAAACATTGCAAGAGTATGGAGTACAATCATATATACGCTACATATGGCAGCTGAAACACTTGTTTGTTCTTTAAGATGCTAAACCAGCTTTAAAAGGTTAAACAAACCTTAAAAATATAAAACTGCAGCGTATTTTGGAATAGAATTAATTTTTCATTCACAAGTTGCTGAACATATTTTTCAAGCAACCCTCAAGTTGCTGAACATATTTTTCAAGCAACCCTTCATTTAGACTATAGCATAGCAGATGATGCTATGAAAAGCAAAGATGATTCTTAATTCTACCTTACACCCATTACAAAAAGATGGAAATATATATACATAAAATTGTGATTTTTCTATATATACATACATACACGCAAACACAATTATTTTTACTCAAAAATTCTGCCAGCATGCGTAACAGAAAAAAGAAGTAACGTAGGCAGTTCTTTTGGAAGAAAGAAACGAAAAAAGCCATCTATTACGATGGGTAGTTACAGATTGCCTTTGGGTTTTAAACTTTTATCATTACAGATTGCTCAAAAGTACTCCTAAAAGACCAAATCAGTTAGAGAGAGATTTGAAAAAGTCATCTGTTTGAAACGTATACAGATGTGTTGAATTAGATGAGAAATACCAGAGGAAACAAGTTTTTAATATTTCATGAAACTTTCAAAGGAAGTGTCCAGCGCTAAAGTTGTAAGGAGATGAAAATCAGAGTCTTGACAGCCCCGCTTATCACTACAGGCTACTGAGAAAGCAAGCATCTCTCAACTTACTGGAACGCACTGAAGTGTGTTTTCCTCCAGAACAATAATTCGTAAAGATGAATTCTTCCGGTATCGATACCTACTTTCCCCAAATGGGTCCAATACACAAGTTGCTCAATTTGCAAATCAAGAAGTACTTTTTCTCATTTTCAATGCTATAAATTCCAGAACTGAAATCAAATTACATTTGTTCTTTTTCTGCCACTGCAGAAAGGTTTTGCTTTTGTAAATTAACTAATAGTTTTATTAGTTGAGTCAAATACAACTTTACACAAAAGGAAGTTTATAAACTATGGTTTTCTGCAAAATGCATTTCAACTATACAGAAACTGAGAGACAACAAAAGAATCATCTTGGACAAATTAGGATAAGAATTACGTTTAACTGATAACTAGATTCTCAAGTATATCTGATACTAAAATGAGCGCATGAAGTTGCTAGATAGATAAAAGCAGATTTAAAATTGGGCATAGGCAAAGCTTGCATCTTTTATATTCAGCTGTTGTGTAAAGTTAGCGTAAGCTAGTTCTCACAGATGGGATGGCATGGAGCAGAAACAGCTACTAAGATGATATGCTAAACCAGGTATTATTTTGTCTCCCATCCCCAGGAATTGTAATAGCATAGTAAAAGTGCCGTCATTAAGTAGAAACAAAGGCATTCAAAATGAATGTGCTGTATCTTTTCTCTTTGTACTTTTATTTTGTACTTTTGTACTCTCTCTTTTGTACTTTTATTTTGGTGCGTGCATTTCCATTTCCACATGTAGCTGAATACAGTCCAACAGTCCTTATTGCAATAAGTATATTATACCGAAGAGTGGAAGGATTCATTCCAGCAGCTTAGGAGAGCTGTGACTGTGATAGGATGAGCTGTGCCTTTGTGCCTGGAGGGATCAAGCATGCCTTATTACTGACTATTTTTACAGACTTCTCATTTTATGGACTGACTATGCTGACCCCACAGAGCTTTCATCTTGCCATGAAGACGCTCAGAAGAAGGTGGCATATTTGGCTGCAACCTCTGAGGCCAACCAACGCATAAGGAAAGGAAATGTCTCAGGTACAATCCTCCCCGAGAGGGAACACTAAGTCCCTGCGTGCAGGTGGCAGAGACAAGTGCTCCCCTCCTCCTGGCCTGACTTAAGGCAGCGCTCTGCACAGAAATTGGTAGTGGTCGACTTACGGGGACAATCTGCATTGTTTCTATATTCTTTTATAGCATCAGTAGAAGCAGAAATGCTTCTAAGCTGCTTTATTGCTTTATAGCAGCATCACTTGAGATTGCAGGCTCAAAAGTCATGTTATGGAGACAGCGTATACCTGAACCACATACTTCTGTGCTCTCAGGGATTTAGATTCAGCTCACCTGCATGTTCTGGGAGAGTATTAGAATTTACCAAGAGATTCTATTTCCACATAAATCAAGTTTTGACTGTTTTGAAGTCTTCAGTTTTCTTAGTTAAAAAAAACCCCACAACCCAACAACAACACAACATGTGCACACCCCAAATTCCCTCCTCACATTGTTTTTTTTCCTCATAGCAAGGGCAATCATAATTGACTTTGCAATGACTTTGTTGGTCCTTACATTTTTCCTGAATCATCTTAGACATCCTGGCCAGTTCATAATGGTTTCTGTAGCTCAGGTGTCAATCAATATTGGACACTCAGGACTAAAAGCTGAAGGACAGACAGAAAAAAAAAAAGGAGACTGACTTGCGCTCCTTAGGCTATATTTGTAATGGGAGCATGAATTTAAAAAGAAAAATAAACTTTTTTTTTTTTTGAGGTGACACCTAGAAGTCATCTCTCTTTTTTCACCAGTTTTCAGTACCCTGCTCCAACACTTACCATAATTTATTTCCCTTGCTACTTTGGCGATCTCTACACACTCTTGAATCCTTTTTCATTTCTACTGTTGTGACCAACCAAACCTTTTCCTTGCCTTTTAAACTCCCACAGTAAACTTGGAGGCACGAAGTTGAGCATTAGCCACTTTTAAGCTTCAAGATCAATAACCTTCTTGATACTGTTTTCACAAAGAAACAGTGGCACAGTGCACCGCCTATGACCAGAGGAAGGATGATTAGCTACCAGTAACTCACGCTAGATACAATATTCATGAATGAAAACGGAGGCTGGAAAGAAAAAACAGGGAATGGAGGAGAGATGATGGGTGACTTTTGCAAACATCATCAGGAACAGACTACCAGCTCTAGACAGCAATGATGCACATGAACAGCTCGAGACAATGCAGATAAGGACACAGGTTTTGGAACAGTCAAAGCCAAGGGACTGTTTTAATCTCATTGAAGTGCAACTTGAGCTCTGCTATATTAGCCAGGTTCAATTTAGCTTGATACTTAGTCCAAGTAGCTACTTTTCTTTCCCTTTACTACATGGGTAGTTTCTCATGCAAAAAAGCAGGATAATTTACATACTTTCAATATAGTTTGTTATGTAATCTGACACAACTACACCCTGATTTTTGTTGTGGCTCTAGCATTCTACTGCATGCCAATAATTATTTAATTAATAATATAGCACTTTCTATTCTCTTGGAAGGTAAGCTGCATTTTTCTTCTGAAGCTCTGAATATCAAATCAATCAGTGTTACTACAACACAGGGCTTCCATATGATCCTTTTCTCCCAGGAACGTCACTCTACTGCTACCCTTTCCCCCTTCAATTTTGATTTCATTTAGATTTTGGTGTCATGATCAAACCTGCAAAAGCTTCAGCTGCATATTCAGCTGAATAGTTATGCTGAAGTTGGTAGGAATACTTGCCTCATGAAGATTACTACCACAATTAAAAATTCAAGGGACTGAGATTCCAGATTTACCCAAAATATCTGGCAGGAAGTTGTAAACTAAAACAAGCATAGCACCAATGACAATGCTGGGGGGTTTTGGGAGGGTTTTTTTGGGATTTTTTTTTTTTTAAATAAAAGCTACACTCTCGTTTGATTTTTTTTTTCTGCATAGGTCTCAATAGTGTTCCCCAGCTAATGTATTCTTCAGCTCTAAAGTGCCCACTCAGTGAATTTCCACTTGCATCGGTATTGCAATGAACCAGTACAGAAGGATTTCTGTTATAATTAAGCAGAAGACATAAATTTCTTCTCAGATCCAACTATCTCCATTCAGATATTTTTATTTCCTTTTCAAATGTGTTTTGCTTTCAAGTAAACTGAAACAGGGATTTGAAGGGATATCATGAGTTGAAAGAGGTTTTCAATAGTACTGGATATGCCATTTTGCAATCTGTTTCTAGTTGTAAAAAGCACAGTGAGTAAACCCAGAGCCAGACACCATGATAGGTGAGATAAAATCAGATTATGGTTTGAGTACTATAATGCTGAACCTATGTTATAAAATGAAGGATGCGCATATTGAAGATCATTTCCACCACTTCTTTAAAAGGAAATTTAGTATGCTAGTTCTTGCAGTAATTGAATAAGCCTTATAGCGTTTTGCTAAGGCTTTCAAATAGATGTGTGCCAAAATTAGGAAAAGTAAGATTCTGAAATGATAAAGGCAAGAAAAAAAAAAATCAGAATTCATGTAACTAATATACTATGTTCGACTTTGTATATAAAAACAAAACTGCTTCATTTTAAATCCTGTGCTGTTATTTCATTCAGTTCAAATCCTAAAGGGCTTATTTCCTTCTGATACTGCTCCAGTTGCTCTCTGTGGGAAACTATAGAGTTTATATATTATTCATCCAGCTAAAAACCCTGAGGCAGGACCCCTATGGAGCCTCTTCAGTAATTGATCTCCAGATGCTGGTGATATGCAGTGCTCTAAAAGTCGTTAAACATCATGAGAACACAATTCCATCTGCTTTTCAAGCTGCGTATGTTTAAAGGAAAAACACTGACTGCTCACCCACATTTTCACCCAGCTCCTACAGTACGTAATTATTCAGAAACTCATATGCATTGAACTACAATTTATGTGGCTAACACAACAGCATAAAAATTTGCAAACGAAATAATCACTGTATTATTTAATAAATACGTGACATAGCTGAGCAATCCATCCACAAAAGCAGTATACATTGGCAGCAAAACTATTGATCGCTTTAACGTTTCCAGAATACACATAAGCAGGAGGCTGAGAGTGAAAAGTTGAGCAGGAATCATTCTGTATTAAGATATCCTGACAAGATGCAGGTATGCGCAGTGAAAGTTCATTTGGCATTTGCATTTATATCCTGAAACAGTAAAACAATAACAACATTTAAATCTTATTTCAGTATGACTCCAACAGGGGCATTTATGCAATTCACTGAAACAGGGCCTTGAAGCAGGACTAAAATTATTTTGTTCTAAACTTGAATGGTCAATCTGTATTTCCTTGAACCTCCCCAAACTGTGAATAATAAGCATTTTAATACTTCTTTTTCCAAGAACACCATAATCAAAATACGTTTTCAGGACATCTCACTTGCGAGCATTGTTTAAACGCTAATCATAGTTAACAATGATAAATTAATTTAGATCTGCAAGGGATGCTGACAAGTCAGTCAGTCAGTCATCCATCTAACAGCACTTTCTCCTGTCTCATTTTGACCTGTCTCCAGGGTTCCCTGCTACAGCCTGTACAGTATCACCATTCTTTTTTCTAAGTCTCCCCCAATACCTTCTGTTTCCCTCAACTGCCGTATTGTAGAGAGACTTAAAAGGCAGCGGTTCAAGGCTGACAAATTAATTAAGTTTATTTAGCCTAGAGTTGCTGTTTGCCATCAAGGTCAGTGAGAAGCAACTGATACAATTTGTACCCTAGTGCCATAAAGGAGGCACATCTAGGTGGTGCAAGAACTATATGACATGAAATCAGATGCTACACACGCTAGAAGCAGCAAGGACCAGCAATCGTGGTTGATACAGAAGACATGCCTCCTCAGGAAGGGTGAAAATAAAAGCTAAAGTGGGTATGTAATGCTACGCATTAACAAGATGAGTATGCTAGGTAATAAAAAGGAGTAAGATAAATAAAACGCAACCTACTTGGGCTGAAACCAAATTGTGTCATGGAATGATGAAAGAGGTTCTCCTCAGCGTAACACCAGAAGTCAGGTACAGGTCTTCAGGATGAGACAGGAGGTTCTCCTCCCAGGGGGAGACAAAAGGACCAACTGCTGCTTACTGATTGCAAGAGCCAACAGATTTCTCACCACTATCATTGAGCCAGTAGGAGGCAAAGAAATTTTGGATAGTAAAGTTTTGGCCAGCTATAAGAAAAGCTGTCAAGACAGTATCCTCAGAATAATCATGTATGACTAAAAAATAAAATAAAAACTAGGGCAGTAGCTCAGAGAACATATAAGGTCACTGTCACTGCCTACAGTAAAGCAACCTTGAAACAAACTCATGCAGCAATGGTCTTGTGGTGCGTATTTATGCAAATTCTTACACCTGTAATGAAGATATTCTTTAAATCTCAGTAGCCAAGGGCAAATGTACAGGAATAAATCAGCAGAGTGTTCTAGACTGGAGAACCAGCCTAACCTAATTTGGAGTTAATATTAGGATGGTCTGCTCCAAAACAAAAATTCATTTACACAGCCTTTACCCTTGGTCATAGATGCACTGCTACTCATTTTAGAATTATTACAACATGTATCGTTTACCTGATAATTGTTAAATAATGCATGGGGAATTGCAAAGCCCAACAGAGCTCCACCCTTGTATAAGGCTTTTCCTCATATCTGGTATGTAAACGATAACTCCTCAGCTGTTGTAAACTGGCACTACTTCAGTGAAGTGAATGGAACTGTGCTGATATAAAAAGCTGGCATGCTTTTTAAGTTATCACAGCAGCAAGTATTCTATGTAGAGATGGGACAATGGGAACACTAATAAATTCCTGCACATTCAGAAGACCATGAAAATGTGGTGCATCTATTGATGAAATATTCTCAAGAACTTTGCCACAGTAAAATTACAAATGATGGCAAATTTCTATGAAAATAGAAACACCATAGTGACTGCTAATGGGAAAAGGCATTTATGACCCTTGTCAGTAGCATAACATCGCCTTAATTTACAATGACAATTAAGTTTTTATAACATGTTTTGGAAAGTCTAAGGTAAGGTTGGCTTCATAGATTATTGAGTTCTATTTAGCTTTATTGACTTTCACTTTTTTTAATGAAGTCTGTTTTTACTGCACAACAAGCTACTAATAAGAACCACCTTCAATGCAGACCCTCTCACTTACTGCAGCCATCAGTCTGCTTTTCATTGGAGAGAACCTCAACCTCACAGTGCTCACCAAAAAAGGCAGAGGTTTCTCTTAGAAGAGATATTGCATCTGACAGAGGAAATAAGGGTAGAATAAAGAAGCTTATCTGAATACAGAAACACTAACAGATCGAAAAGGAACCTCATGGTGGTGTTTCAGAAATAGAAAAACAAATTCATGATAGATGCACACTTGCAGCACTAGGAAAATTGAAGAATACATGTTTATACAGGCAACGTATAAACATATTCCAAAGCAACATGTGTTGTGTATGCATTACACCTCCCCGCCGCCCAAATGTACACACCGAAATAATGTTGTGATAATAGAGGAAAGCTAATATAAGCAATTCTTGCAGTCCTAAGCACACATTACGAAGTTGTAAAATGCTTTCAAGTAATCCCACCAGCAGGTACTTGAAACTTCTGTATAAAGCAAGCCATTATAAATAATTGGAGAATAATTTTTTTGAGCATGAACATATTTATGTACAGTTTTAATTATCACAGATACCTAACAAGAAACTGTAGAAATGCAAGGCTTGCCGTCATTAGTATATGCCTGCTTATGACAGGGTTTATGACCAGCAGAGCCTTGAAAAATTCAAGATAATTAGAAATCAGTATAACAACTTCTTTCCTTATTTTTTCCTTAATTACCTAATATGATACAGCTTTACAGCTGTTACATTACACTAATTTCACTGCCTTACAAAGCTCACAGTTTCTCCTAAAGGTATTTGCACTACGGAGAGATGTACTTTCCATGAAATGCAAGTGAGAACATGGAACTGTCTTGCTTTTTCCTATTCCTCCCCCTAGTCTCCATGCCTGTCATAGCAGAACAGCTTACACACAATAGAGAAGAGGAAATCCACCTTGCGAAGGGTTAAAGAACAGAATCCCCCTTCCTTGAACACCAGAAAAATCTAATTTCTTCTCACAGGTTATCTCAGATCAACATAGATGTATTCCACTCCTCACCCTTAACACCACTGATCTGGAAGGAACCTTTTGGGCCACAGTCCTTGCTGTCGCAGGCAGTCTTAAAGTAAGGTCTGGTAACACAGCCTCTATACAGCAACTAAAATCTTCAACCATATGATAACGGATACCTTTTTCCTTCTACTTTGTAAAAACAAGTAAGAATTTTCTCTCTTTTTGAATTCCTCTTCCAAGAGAGCATACACTCTTCTGAAACTCCTCTTGAGAAGTCTCCATTTCAGATCTGGAGAGAACAAATGCATTGGTTTTGTAGCTAAGCTGTGTATTTTTTTGTCAATTCACATTTGGAGGCAATATTCAGCAAAATACAATCCTATATAGATTTATTAACTTAACCATCTTCAAAACGTGTATAGTCACAAGGGATGGCAAGATGATGAGAATTCAGTGTCTCCTACTATAAACAGTATTCACCCTTTGACATCTCTGCTCTCACATCTACATATTAACTTTCTTTTCTTAGTAACAGAAATCAAATTAAGGATGCTTAAACTCTATCCAAGAAAAATGAAGATGATACAGTTCTTCTGCATAGGTATGCAGAAAGACATGCGGCCCTTATACGTGTGTGTCTGTGTCCGTGCGTGCATCTACCATTTGTAAGAAGTCTCCTCCTTTACACAATTTTTATCACTCTGGAAATCATGATTCAGAGTTTTTACAGAGAGTTAGGTAAAGAATCCTCCCCACCAGTATGATGAAAAAACTGACTACATATAAACAGTAGATACTGTAATCAAATAATTGAGACAAGCAGCATAATGCTCAGAAACACAATATTTGAAGCAATTACAAATTAGTATTTGAAGCACCTGGTATTTGAAGCATTTTAATGCCATTCCATTAAGTATCTGATGAGGTATAGAGGGCAAAAAAAAAGTATATATTTTTGGCCTGCTAACTGTTTGTCTTTTGTACTTAGAGGTGTGTAACACAGCAGTATTATTCATTAAAATTTTAAGATTCGGAATATTCTTTGGTGCATTGGAGCTCTCTTACACATACTTTTCCTACATCTTCATAACTGGATTTTATGGTCGAAAAAGCTATCCACAAAGTTACAAAGTTTATATTCACGAGGTTATATAGCTCTGAACCTGTTTGACACATCCCACCTCGCACTCAAGTTAGGATTTTAAGTTCAAAATACAAAGTTACTATTTGGATGGTTCTCATAAATGGGGTGGCATTCTGTGATTGTTGTACTGCAAGTCTTAAAAATATTTACTATTAGCACTTATTATTACTCTATGCCATCGGTCCACTGGGAAAAATGACACTTTGCTATGAGATGACTTCCACAAGGAGCAGCTAGGGAAATGCATTTATAACGCTTGGAAAGTTAAACAGCAGTTCAGAGAGTTATGGCTCACAGCTGAGAGTTTTGAAGAGATTATATTAATTTTCTTAGAGTAAATCACTGTAGTAGAATAATCAAATTTATGACTAAGAGAAATGCATAAGCAAAATAATCCTGGGAGGACTGGGAACATGAAACAATTACAGTAAAAGGCAACTTTATGGATTTCTTTTTTACAGTAGTTGTGTCCCAAACCCCTGTGAACGAGGCCTATTAGTGAATATATTTGTCAAGGGAAAGCTGAAACAAAGCAAACAACATCAAAGTACATGGAATAAATACAGAGCATATTGCATTTGTATATGTGGTAAAATAACACAGTAATCTGGGATAGATTTTCAGACGGATTTAGCATGCATTTGGAAGGCAAGACTAGAGCATTTCTTTTGAGAATTAAAAATATATCTGGAAATCAACACCACAGTAAAGTAACAACAATTGCATTAATCTGCTAGATAACATGGTCTAACATCCGTAAATCTTCACTTCCTTCCTAAGTTACTTTAAAGGATAAAAATTAACCATCAGTTGTTACGTTATTTTGAATTCAGAATCAAGAAGGTATTCTACAGTTTATGGTTGGTTTGCCAGATGTAAAAGACCCTGCATTAAATCACTGTAATAGCATTATAGGTTATAGTAAGTTTATATAGTCTAATGATATTATTGATTGTGGAAGGTAACTATAGTTATACAATACTGATGTCCTTCTCTCTTTCCGTTGGGGAAAATATTTATGAAAGATGCCAGTGGAATTACAATGGAAGTTAATGGTCTTCCTAAACAGAGTCAAAGAAAAATAGTAGCAAGACTGCACTGATGAAATGCCGTCTCTATCTTCTGTAGGAATTACTTTTAGAACCAAGGAGTTTGTTGCTTCAACGTATTAAGATGATACTAATGTCTTGAAGACAGCATGACATTGACATCAACACGCTGCTTTTGTCCCTCTTTGAGGCCTTTGTGTTTCATTTAAATCAAAAGCAGACGATTGTTTTTCTTCCTACTGCACACGGAAAAGAGTCTTCTGCACTATAATATATACTAGAACATACACAATTTCACCAGTAACAATTGTACATGAATTTAGTGGAGGGGAGAAAAAAAAGGCAGTAAAAACATTCTAAAGACCTATTAGGAAGCATTTGGAGTTTGTGAGACCATTTTATTCTTATTGCTAAAGAGTTGAGAAAATACTCTGTTTTGTGTCTATTATGCGTACAACACCATGTACATCAAAGTTGCCCTTGCAAAGATTCAGTGGAGATATAGAGGAAATGTAAGCTTAATATCCATACGATAGCACTTAAAAGCAATACAGAATCATTTAATGGCAAAAATACATTCACCTACATGCTCAACCTCCCTAAACACCAAATATATTAGTCAATAACATGTTGCTAGAGTGTAATCCTTTTATCTCAACTCCTCTGAATTCCGAAGATTAAGTCTGATGCTACCCAAGCAGACAGATCACCTACACCATAAAAATGGTTCCTGTTAAGGAAATTTGAGTTGCTTCTGTCCCATAGCAAATACACAAATTTGGGTAGAAACAGGCGTTACAAAACTGACTTTATAGTTGGGTGGTTCCAAGCCTTTCTGGCTGGAAAGCCTGAGAAGTGCCTGGCTGTGGTGCTGAAAGGCCAGGCTTGATGCCTCAGATGGACGTGGCCATCTGCCAGGGACCCGATCCGGCTTGCATCAATCCAGGTTTTACTGAAGGCAAAACTGCTCCAACCCAGGACCAGAGGAAAGCATTGTGGTGCACTGTCCCACTTCTTACATTGCTCAGTAGCAGAGAATCAGAAGGAAACGGCTGTGTGTAGAGTGATTTGAGGAAATACAGACTAAGAAGTTGCATTTGGAACATCATTTTTCTCAGTAATCAATAAATCTGGTCTGTATGACTTCACCTGACGAAATTTTTGCACACCCAGTTACACATACAGCATTCACAGTATCTTGAAAGAATGAGTTCCATGTGGTAGTTATATTTCATAGGATAAAAAGCAATTTTTTTTCCTTTCATGTTCTCAGCCTAATAATTTCTTGAATATCTCTCCATTGTTAAATCAAGACAATGAGAAATAACATCAACATTTTCCTCACCATCTTCTTTTGCACATACCTGTGTAGACCAGGACCAGTTAGGTAATTTCACTACAATGCACTATATCTTTCACTAAGATGCTCAGTGTCTTACAGATATTTAATCTATGTAACCATGCTTAGCATTTACTGTCATTTTTCTTTACCTTACCATTTAGTCTAAGCTCATGCATAATACTGAAATAGGAAACTACTTTCCTCATTTTCTTTTTGAGAATACAAAATTATCCTAGCTAGAACTTATTGTTTTACTTTAAATAACAGAAAAAGTAAAACAAAAGTATATACATGCTACAATGAAGGAAATTCATAGCTAAAAACATATAACCTACCACTTCAACTGCTTAACTCATGGCTAAAAAAAACAAATAAGGGTGATTTTATTTTACAAATCAATGGATGAGTGTGTTCATCGAAGACCAGTTAAAAACATATATAAAAAAAAATAATCAGAGAAGCATTCATCTTATTACCAATCTTTGTCTGTGAGATTTTTTTGTTGTTGTTGGCTTTAAGTTTAAGAAAAGGTGCAAATCATTTCTCTCCCATCTTCTTGCCAAAGCTCAAAACAGTGTCCCATAATCAAATGGGATTCAGCTGATCAGATTTCAGGGCAATGACAATGAATGACTTTTGGCTCTGGAAATAATGGGTTTTCTGGAGGTCAAGAGCCAAGGAATGAAAAAAAATATTTTGGTTGGAATTTGACATTTTTCAGTTTCTATACCAAATAAAGTCCACAACGTAAGAAGGGCTTTTCAGCAAGCATACAAGGAAGTGTAATGAAGAAGAAACACATTTTTTCAGAAATCAGCACTGGAATGAAACCCACTAGAAGTAGACCAGAGTCGTTCTTGCTCTCGCTCTGCCTTATTGCCACAGGGAGCAGCACAGCCCCAGGAGGGAAAATAATGGCAGGGCACCGAACCTAGAATAACCTACGGTTTGATGATCAGGAAACCCTCCCAATTAAATAAAAGATGCAGATTGCATCACTGTCATACAGAGGAGGAAACCTCTGAAACTTTGGGTGAGCATTCAACTCCCCAAAATAGCAAATTACAAAAACATCACTTGGAGGAGGACTGAAACAGAGGCATTGCCTGTTGTTCAGCTCATTATCTGCATAAACTAATTACTTGGCAGGAGCCAAACTGTAAGACATTAACTAGAACTAAATGTAGAAGCAGCCAAAATCAGAAATTACTTCTGAAATGACTCTTCCAATAGTCACCGCGTACTGTGCTTTGGTACACTTTGTGGAACAGGCTCAGAGAAAGCAAACGGGATTGCTTTTGGACAATATTAAATCAGAAGATGCTTCCCAGAAGCACATCCAATATTCTTTTATTGCTAATGGATGTTCAAGCAATGGGATGAGAACAAAACTAGTCCAAAGGAACTCCCTCTAATAACAACAGTGCAGATTTTGGCTCCTCAGCACCTACCGTTTCCTTCTGCAAAGCATCTTCTGCTGCACTGCATTACTTACTGCAAGCTCAGATCCCTCCGCTGTGTGGGGATTCATTCAAATATCACCAGAGGCAAATGAACAGCACTGGAGACATCATCAAGAGGAACATCATGGCACAGAGTTTTACAAAATAGGGTTGCTGAGAAAAACCACAGACTTTAAGCAAGGATGAAAGTTGCTAGAAAGGTACAGTAAATGCTTTCCTGGAAAACTAACCTGATGTGGCGGAGAGATAACGTGACATAAGGGACATAATATAACTGCTTTAAGGAGATCTTCATGACTAAAGGAGACTTGAATCAAAAAAGAATATTCATAAGAACAATAAATTACATATAGCTACTCAATGAGATTAATCTTAAGGACAGAAGGCCCAGCCCAGCCCACAGTACTTGATGAAACTCACCCGAGAGTAACTAAGCAAGCATCTGAAGCAATCCCTACACCATCATTGTGAACTTATGGAGGACGAGCATCCCAGAGGACCGGAAAAGGGCAAATATGGTACCTATTTTTATAAAATGGAAGAACAACTGAGGACCTGAGAATTTATAGACTAGTCCAAATAGATTCAATCCCCAGAAAAATACTACAGCAAAAGAAAAAAAAAGCCAGACCAAAAACAACAGAAAAAAACCAACCCATGAGCACCTATAAAAGAACAAGATGAGAAACCATCACCATAAGTTTGCCAACAGAAAAGTATCGCAAACAATTCATTTTTCTTCTCAAACAGGTTAACTGCCAACTGGATGAGACACTGTAGAAATGCAGTATATCTTGGCTTTTATAGCAAGGTTATTTGACATGATGTCCTAGGACTTTCTTGTAATGACCATTGCCTAATACCTACGAACATTTCAGAACATTAAAGCCTTATGATATATAAGTAACTTCAGTTCTTGTTTTCCCTCTGTATAAAGGAACACATAAATTTTTTAAATTCAAAATCACACAGATTTAGCAACACAAAATTAAGAATACAGGGATTGGGATTCATTCACGATCAAGGAAGACACAGCACTTATCTACAGCTGATTGTGGGAAAAAGCACCGTAAGATTCATAGTTATCAAAGAAAGATTTCAAGACAATTGTGAAGCACAATGTAGGATATCCCAGATCAGACTGACAGATAGTGAGATTCTACAGCAAGGAATTGGCTAGGATAAAGTCTGAATGTGAAAACTAAGAAAACAGCCATGAGCAAGACTTATGTTGAGGGTGAAAAAGAAGAAACAAAAATACGAAATAAAGACGGAACCACAAGAAAAACACATTTTGAAAAACTACTCCATTTTGTATGTCAATATTTTTAAAGGATTGCACAGGTGCTTTTAAATAGATGTACACAATCTGGTTAAGAGGTCATGTTTGTGAACACAGTTTTGGTAAATACAACACGGTAACTGGCATAATTGGCAGTTACATGTTTGCAAGTACATGTACGAAAACATCAAATAAGCAAACACATGCCTTAAAGCTGACTCACATTAATCCTTATGGATTTGATACTCTTGTAGCACTCACTCTACTAACTTTTGTTTGCACAAATGTCAGGTCTCACAAGAGCAGATGCAAATGCTTGCAAATTCTGCTACGCACTGAAATATATTTCATCTTTCCTTCAGTTTCATGAAATAAAATAGTTATGCTTCAGGCTGGGATACTGAAAATACAGGAAGGAAAAGGCTTGGATTATCACAGGAGAGGGATGAAGAACCCACAAAGATAAAAAATTCAGAAAAGCATGCAATAGCTTAGAAGCAAGGAGGGGAGAAGAAAACTTGTAAAAGGAATCAGAACCTCCCCCCAAACACCCACAAATACTACAGCAAACCTACTAGAACACATATAAAAGCGCTTTTATGAGAAAAATGGTGAAGATACTGCAATGAGGTATTAAACAAAGCTTGGGGCTCTCCTGCTTTGGTGACCAGCCTTGCAAGATTTATACAGAATACTAATGAAGAACAGCTTAGAGATTAGTGGAAAAGAGAAAAGGGCTAAAGCTGTCCTCTTTCAGCCTTACACACACATTGGAAGATGAAGGAGTAATGACCTGCAGGCACTTGAAAGTGAAAACCACAACCCATTAACTGAAATATAGGGGAATGTCACCTCCTCGAGCATCATACTTGTGAAGATGGGAATCCCACGGGAAAGGTGCTGTTGAGAACAGAGCACCTGCTTTCGCAGTAGGCAGTGTTTGTCTGAACAGAACATCATCAGCAAAGACAATACAGGGCGATATGGTAATAGACTCCCCGTGGGAGAGCCATGTGTCTGTTCTGCTTTAGGAGGACACGCACGTTCACTCTGGAGAGGAGTCAACACAGGAAAACAGCAGGACAGGCTGTCAGCTCCAACTCCAGTGGGTCACAGGAGGATCTTCTGCTTGAGAGAACGTATGGTGCTTTCTCGTTTTCTGTAAGAGAAACTGAAAACAGCCTACCCTTGATGGCCTATGGGAAAATACAAGCTATATGCAATCTGACTGACATGTGTTTATTTGTGGTTTTCTACTTTTTCCTCTCTATTGCTGAATTTTTAGATACTCAAGGCTTGCTTTCAGGGAAAAGGAAACAGCAAAAAGCCCCTGGCTTGGGACAGTTCAATGTAGCAGCATGTGTAACAGCACCCAAATCCTTTATGTTAAAGATAGGAGCAAATAAGTATTCTTATTTTAAACAGAAAACAGTTCTTATTCTAATCTATAAGTACTAGCTACTAGTGTTTTTCATTACTGTTCTACGATTTTGCTTGGTACAAGCACAGTAACATGCAAATCAGAACTTCAGGTTTGTTTGTTTTTTTTAACCTTCTTTCAATCACCTACATTAATTATATTTGAAACAATATTTGTTTGTTGCCTTTTTTTTTTGGTAGCTACAAATTTTCTTTAGTTTTTTTGAAAAGCCTCCTTTCACAGCTGGTGTGGGTTTCTAGATTGTTTCAAAACTTCTTATCCCAAGAAACAGCAGGTGGACTCCATTGTCAGCAGGTGGACTCCATTGTCACGGGATTCTCTTGCACAGAATAGCAATAGTACAGTATTTTACTTATTTTTTCAGTTACTTATGAAGAGAAAGCACATGGATAAGAACATTAAAATATGTCACTAAGGATTTCTGTGCAGTAAGTTGCACTATTAGCAATGGTGACTTTCCAACCAGAGGTTTTCTGCTGCTGCTTTCTGTGTGGCTGTCTGTGAAACTCCTGCCACAGAGCAGCCCGCTGAAGGAGGCAGCAAACAAGCACCACACTAGTACACAACACGAAAGACACTCTCATTTACATACATTGGAAAACACGTTTTTCACCTGCGTTAACAGTTCACCATTTCTGAGTGTACGCCTGCTTTGCTTCCTTCTACTCTCCCCACAGGTGGCTTTCTTGGGACCCATCCCTACCATCTCCTTACAAGCACCAAGGCAAAGGTAATGAGGCAAATGCAATGAATAATGTATCTTTCTAAGGTGGTTTACTTTTTATATCAACAAACTAAATTTAATGTTTATATTCAAGAGTTTTTGCCTCTTTCACTGACCTCCCTTTTATTTATTTAAGACTTTTCTAATTGTACAACCGTGCAGGAGAAACATACCAGAAACATTTCAAAGGCCAAAGAAACTAGTGGTTCATAAAGAACACAGAAACTGAAAAAAATTACTAAATTTGATGTTCCCAAATAACAGCAGTAGGCCTTACTTGGGAACAGTGAGGGCTACCCAACACTTGCAGGTATTTAATCTTGCGCTGTTTCCTTTGAGTCAGTATAGAATTAACATACCCTATACAGCGTGTGACATACTCAAGTTTTCATCACTGTAATGTAACACTAGGTACAGATTTCAGTGCTTGGAAGACTTTAGTGGGATTATTACTTTCCTCAAATACAAAACTAATGACTGGTGGCCAGTCAAGGCCCCTTTGAAACTCTTCAGAGAAGTAATGAAATAAATTGCAGGATTCCAGACAAAATCCAGTTGTTTTAACTATAGTTCAACTACAGAAAGCTTCCTTACCCTTTTCAGGAGTGTTTGCCATGCCTAATCCCAGACTACGCTAGACTACTGTTTTTAGACATGACATGAGAACGAAGATTTATCAATAAGGATAAATCATTCAATGTTTACAAAACATTTTTGCCATCTTGGATCACAGACATGCCATCTGTGGAAATGCAAAGCCTGATTAATTGCATAATTACCTTGGATAGGGTCAGGGCCAGCAGTTCATCCTAGTTTATCTTCTCCGTAAGTATGACATTTTTATACTCTCATTTCATTCTTTAGGTAAAAATCTAATCTTAAAATACAATCTAAAAACATGGTTCATTCCTGATGTTTGATTCCTGATGAAGATTTACTTCATTTTTATTTTCCTGACTCTTTGATGTATAAGAATGCATTTTATGTTCATACATTCGAAGACTGAAGCACATTTTCATTAGGTTCATTAGCATCTATGGTCTGTCTTGAAATTCCTCAGGAAAAAGGACTCTGTATCCCACTTTCTGTTATGCAGTATGAATTCTTACATGCCAATATCTCAATTAACATTAGATTGCTTTCTTGTGTGTGTTAGAATTACTTCAGTAAGAGAGGACAGAAAGGAAATTTTAAACCTTGACTGTAAAATCTCTTCAAATATTGTATTATTCTGTTGAATCTCAGTGGGTAAAAGTCAAGGGAGTTCACTCAGAGTTAATGGAGGATTGTTCCCAAAAATTAAAGAAGATGCAATCACTTTCGCTCAGACACCCTCAATAATGAGGCTGAATTCTGCTCTCAGTTGCAATAAACTAACTCCAGATAAACATCAGTGGTGAAATAATACTAATAAAAAAAGGTGACGATACATCACAAGAGGCTTCACTTGGAACAGAGGAAGAGAAAAACTGAAGGCAGGCTTGACCAGCAAATTATATCAGAATGGATCCTTATTCCAAACTTTGCTTTAAAACTTCTGTGGACTTACTGGATATTCAGAAAGTAAACCTAGAGCATAACCGTTTATATAAAATTCTAAAAAAAAGATAATAATTAACAGCTGTAAACATTTTAAGACTGTGATTCTGTATTGGCTAGCCAGAAGAGAGATGCGTGGAAAAATGGCACAAAAATTCTCAGGAAAAGGAGAGGGAGCTATTTTATAGCTTATTTATAGCTGATATATAAATACCGATATAAGTCCACTGACTCAGTAGGATTAACAAGTACGTCAGGTGAGGACCTGCTGCTAGATATGTTGAATATGTGGACATGTCAGGTCAAAGTTCACCCAGAAATTAAATGGTAAAACTCTATCCACTGTGTTCCTGGAAAAGCAAAAGTAACTGAGGATTCAGTGGTAAGAATTTAGTTCATATTTAAAAAATACTTTAAATAAGTATGGATATACATGCAAACACATACAAACACACAGACTTGTCAAAATAAAATGCTGACACTCCTCTCACAGGATGCATTCATTGCATGTTTCCTATTGCTTTGCATATGGCGATGTATACTGCCTTTGGCAACATATCAGTTTATGCATTGTGTGTAAACATTGTTTTCATGTAAAGATGTGAATTTGCAGAGGGATGCACTATCTACAGTTGGAAATAAATTCCATCTTCCACCATTCTGCTCTCCCTTATCTGAACTGTACCTATTTTCACCAAATTCTGCACATCAGCAGTAGTACCAACAGAGGAGGAGAAAGTCGGAAGTAGGGAAATTGCAGACATGTTGCTGTGCTCTTTTCCACTACTTTTCTCTCCTTAGTTCCTGTCTTAGACTGCACAGACATACAACCATGGAGATTTCAACTCACAAAGAGCTGGTCTCCTGCAAGCACCATAAGTGAGACTGCAAAGCAGAAGAAACTTCCTTTGCATTATTTTTACATCTTTGCAGCTTCTGTATAATTCCAGAGTATCAGAGTTAAATAATTGAACAAGTTAATGCATGAGAAGAAATCAGAGTCACAATTGCCTCTCACCTCTTAAGAATAATTTCTATGTTCATCCCTTTCTCTGTATTGGCACGCTCACACGGCATTGACTACGCCTCACATTTACTGCAAACATGCACAGAGAATGCTCAAATACTGCAGTTTAAATTGAGTGAAATGACACACACATGTGAAAGGAATTCCTCATCTTCTCTCTTTAATATATAACTGATTACATGAACAAAATAGCTGAAACTGTCAAAATGCATTTACAACGGCCCATTTCCCTGTTGAAATGCCATCATTTTAGTCCTTTAGTCCACCAAGTCTAGTTCATTCAGCGTGACCTCAGAGATTACACTGCGTCACAGCCCAGGCAAAGGAACTCACCTCCTGATACCAGATTGTGAACATGCTAAAGGACATACGGAAACAAAACAACTGTAGGTTTTGTCTAGTGACAGATGTGTCACGTAACATCTGGCCAGCTGGTCTGATCAGACAGAAGAACCACCATAATTCCCAAATCACAAGTTACTTTCCCTTTACAAAAGTATGCACTATGCAGAATTTCATTAGCACTTCTATAGCTGTTCACTAGGAACCAAGATACTTCACTGTTATCTTCTGCCCGACAATATTGTTCACGTATGCGATTTGATACATGACGCTGACCCAATAGTTTTCACGGTCATCTCAATCAGGCTTAGCAGGTGTGAAGGAAATCAAAGCTGAGAAATCAAGAACCTGGTTGTGACCACACTGGAAGGTTCTCTCCATTCTTCTTGATCCATGTCCCAGACTCATCACCCAGAAGTGATGCGAAGAAGTACTGAACAAACTTGGTCATGACAAAGGCGTCTGAAAAAGCGGCTGAGTGTTGTCAAGCAACTGTACCCCTAGTGATTCAAATTGCTAGGCTGGAATCAGCAGGCTGAATCCTGCCTGGAAGCATCCCAATATTTACCACGGACTGACAAATCTGAGAGGTAACTAACTCAAAGCATCAAGAAAGAAGAGATTTAATGGTGACCATTCTTCACATAGTCAAAGTTACTAGGATTATTATCACCTTGTTGCTTAAGAGCTATGGAACTACAAATGTTAAAGTTGACATAAATGCTTTAATGGTATTTTTCTCCTTATTTAACTGGAAACTTATTTGGGTTAAAACCAAAGATCTCACTTGACTTATTTTGATTAATTATATTAATTACATTATATGAACTGCATTAATTTTTAATTACATTAGAAACTAAAAGAGCATTTCTACTGTTCTGCTTTTCTGTGGCACAGGCTAAATGTGGCCCAGCAGAAAAAGAATGAAATGGAATCCCAGCTATTAAGGAAAAAAGAATGGCAAACGATAGGAAGCAAATGAATTTGGAAAGAGAAGTAGAAGGCAAAAAATAAACCAAGCAAATTTATTGAGAAGAGGAATTTACTATTTCAATTCATTCTTTGTTTCACATTTTTGTGTCTGTTTGAATAGAAAATATTTACTGATTTATTTTTTCCACAGGGAACCACAAGCAGTAAAAATGACAAAATGCACAGTACCCCAAATATCAACTCACCAGATAAAAGAAGAAGAACATCCTACCTATTCAGACAGTTCCATTAGTCTAGAGATTCTGATAGTGTCATTTCTTCTGGCTGCTTTCACATAAATGATTAAAGCAAGTGTCTTTCACAATTTCCCCCCCCACACACAATTAAGTCTAAGCCAAAAATGTTTACCAGTGCTATCATCTGTTCTGCTAACTCTATTAAGAGCTGCAAAGCAGCTTTTGCTCGGGACAGTCCATCAATTATTCTTTTAGCCGTTTCTCACTGAACAGGGGTTTTGATAGTGAGCTGCCTCTCCCCTCTTCAGTATGCAAGGTGAAGGACTCCAGCAAATAAAGTTTTTACAAGTCATGGATATTAGTCCAATGAGATGATATTTTTGACAGCTTTGGAAGCATTGCCATGAGTAGGAACAGTATGGTCCTGGTTCCTGCCAGCATCGTTACACTGAGAAAAGCAGAATCTTTGCTCTGGTCACTGGAACATTTGCGTATTATACATGCAACTAGCAACAGATTAATGCTCACAGTGCAAGACTGAGATGCCTGCACATTAAGTCAGTGAACACTTTCCATCCTTACTATCAGGTGAGAATAGCTTCCAATTGTTTAGGGCACACGGAATTTAAAATTTAGAACTTTTAACAGGAAGAAAAATCCTTCAAATTCTGAATGCTCACTGCGAGTTTCTCAGTATCTCATATTCCCCTGAGAAGCACAGTTTAATGATTTTAGCGTTGTAAGGAAGAAAACATGCTTTCCAAGGAGAATAAAGAGGGCTAAGAGAGCTGCACTTAATTGGAAGACTAAATTTACTCAAAGGGTCTGTGGATATCTGCCAGATTCTTCTCAGTGACATTCACCGCAGTCTTGAAGAACTAAAAAAATAAAAAAAAAAATAAAAAAAAAATCCCTGGGACCTCCCAAAAACTAACTACAACATACAGGCATTTAATATACAAAAATAAATCACTAAAATGAAAAGTAAATTCAAAAGATAGTGAAGACAGAAATGTCATTACATTGTAAGTATGTTTTTTGAAAAAAAATTAGTTTCCAAATTACTTTTTACAAAACCATCACTGTGGTAATGGAAAGCATGTCTTTATGAAAAAAAGACAAAGCAAAGAAACAGATTTGAAAAATTCTGCCATCTCTGAAGAGCAGAAATTCAAAGTCTGCAGGCTGGCCAGCTAATCATTTAGTCATTCTAGCCTATTGTTATGAATTACATTGTTCAGACTATTCAAACTGAGCAATGAAAAGAAGACAGAACATGCATATGAAAGTAATGAGTGAAAATTTCTCCTTTCTTCAAACATCATTCTGCCTTATTAGTCTCTTACACAGAAACCAAAAAAGATGATAAAAGTGTTGATGATTATGGTGCATGGACCTCCATCCATATTTACAAAAAAAGGGAGCTGATGGACTTTCTAAAATAAAACTTTTTTCAGTATTACCTTAAGCTTCGTTCTTTTCCATTACAGCCCTATGCTGCAAGAGCAGAATGTTTATCTTATACACATCAAAACATTAGAATATAGGCAAATACAAAAAGGAAACTGCTCCAAACACACATACACACTTTTAAATACAGCCTGGGATATTACATAAATATATAAAGTTTTTGACACTAAAGTTTTAAATAGTATTTCATTCACAATATTCAAACAAGGAATAAGTACATGCACTACACACCAGGATGGAGTCACACTCATATCTGAGACTGCTCATTGCAAAAACCATCAGATGTGGTACTGTGACAAGTTTTTGTGTCACTCTACAGTCACTCACACACAGATCTACCCGTTTGTCATCACGGAGAAAGAAACCAATAAAAGCACAATGATATCAAGGCACAAAAACGCTCATGAGTGGACACAGACATAAATCCAGACGACTTAAGGAGAGGCTCAACTCCACAGCGTTAGGTATCTCCTTCCCACTGGGCAGTGGGAAATCCCAGTGCATCGCAGAGCACGACCTCCGCTCACATACAAGGCTATACATTGGACTTGGTCTGCCTCTGGGCCTGATGCTGCTTTCCAGTTACAGCCTGAAACTCCATACAAGGACCCTCACAGAGCAGTGCTTCAGCTAGGAGCAGCAATGGAGATGCTAACAGACATGCCATTCCTCCAGTGAACTAGGGCTGCAGAGGCACTAAAGACGACTCCCTTTCTTTAAGGTTGATGTTTGCTGCTGAAATCCAGACCAGAAGAAACTAGGCAGAAAATAGCTATTTTGCCCTTGCAATAAAGCAATGATCTTCAATAGCAAATTTTATTTTCCAACACACATATGTGACAGAAGATTTAGATCTCCTCTCCTTCCTCCCTTTAGAAAGTATGTTTGTGCAGTGTTACAATTTATAGAAATACTGGAATAAGTACCATGAATATTTAGGTCACCTGCATTTTAGGCAATGTAATGTTCATATATTAAAATTAGTAGATGAGTAAGTTTGTTGTTTTGTTTTGTTTTGTTTTTTTTGCTAACCATTATGCATTCAGTAGTCTGGTACTTTCAGAAAGAAGGTTTTCAAAGGTATTAATTTCTTTAGAAGCAGAACTTGATGAACACAGACAAGTATTTTTACTTGCAGTACAAGCTTCTTCTCAAAGTTGAAAACACTGAGTTGTGACTATCCATATGTATTTTTCATCCACTTTATTTGATGTGCTTCAAATACCCAGACAGGCACCCAAATAAATTTTTCATCTTACAGACCTTGGTTCACAAGTGCAGAATTCATTTCGGACAGGATGCCGATTTCAAAAGTACTCTGACAAAAAAAAAAGTCAGAAATGATGCTGTACAATTAATGCATCACCAATTGCATTAGATTCTTGTGCATTTTTAGGCAGAGCAAGATACAGAAAATTCATCTGTGAAGTCTTGAATGGTCATGAGATCTTTTATAATAGCATTCTTGGATCCTTGAGTCCAGGCTTTGAGCTTTCTCTGTTGGATTTCCCCCCCCCCCCCCCCCCCCCACGAAAAATAGCTTGATGATTTTTTTTTTTAAAAAGACATTTAGATCATGCTCCACATTTAAGAAACTGGGGAAGGCTGATGTAGTGATTTTACTTATATCTGTACGTTTTGTGTTTGTATGGTATTTGTGATAAGGTAGAAACTCAATGTATGTAGCTGAAGCTTATTCTGCCTGGTGGCCATGCTACAAGACATGATTTTACCATCTAGCTGGGTGCCTTCCAAGTCTGCGGCAGTAAGGAACAAGATTGAGAGAGCACAGATCATTTCCATCTAGAAGTAAAATAGGCATGTATGAAATTGTTTCAAATAGAACATCACCATCTATAAGTATCTATGAACATGTCAGTGAGAGTGTGAGAACGTGAAGAAAAAATCATTTAGCTGTACCAATGCTTTGAAAGAATTTCTTTGCTGTACCACTATCAGAGCTGGCAAACAGTGTTTTCTTTTGTGAGCAGTTAGCCTTCTCAGCTGTGGGCAGGTTTTTGATTTAGATCATACATGAAAAGAAAACTGATTGAACCGAGAAGGGTTGGCAACTATCACCTAAAAATTTCACGGAAGGAACAGGCACACTGGAAAAATGTTTCATTCTTACACAATTTTGTTACTGTGAATAAATAAAATCTTTCTTGATTCATTAAATATATAATCACAGTATTAAGCAATGTACCTATTGATCTTTGACACTAATAACACACTTGGCACAAACCAGGTTTCCATGCACAGGCTGTTGGTTGCAGCTATTATTGACAACTGGCGAATTTTATGGTACTCACAAATAACTACACTAATTAGTTTTACTTTGTTTCTCATTTTAAAATCTTTATCGAACAGTCATTTTTGGAAATGCTCTGAGACCTATGAATACAGACCTCTGGTAGAAATATTCATTACAAATTGAAAAGATCCGCTCAGAGCTCAGCTCTTTCTGTAAGTGCCAGCAGAACTGTATAGAAATCTGCAATAGACACACGCTGGGCTGCCTCTCTCATAGTCTCCCCAGATTAACAGGCCTGGGGAGGAATTATTTGTAGGAAGATACTCGCAGCTTGAGCACTGTGGCCAAGTGCTCAGCTGGTGAGTTAAGGGCTGTGTTAACAGCCTGTTCCCTGTTAACGGCAGGGAACCTTCAATTTCACACGTAAAGCATGAAAAGATAATTCTTGTGCCAAACCTAGACCTCAAATTAAGAGTCTGGTGCATCTCTAATTCTATTTGACATGAAACACTCTCTCAGAAGGGTTAGGGTGAATAAGTGTGTTTAACTGAGCTTTATTTACTAGAATTTTATTCATAAGAAACTGGGAGGGACAGACCTGGTAGAAAAATACATTTTCTTTATTCCCCAAGAACTGGGAAAGAACTGCCAGAATTTAGCACTCATGAAATTTGATTCAAAGGGACCAGTTAGTTGTTAACAGATAAGCACAGATCCAAAAACAGGGATACAGAGGTCAACATATCAAAACAAAGGTGCATCAAATTTTTAGTTCAGAATCTGGCCCGCTGCTACGGAACCAATTAAAGATCATTTGGTAAATACAGTGCTCAGCTAGCACACGAAGGTAATGCTGTAAATCTCTACCCTGTCTGGCCAGTTGACTAACAAGTAGTGAAACCAGGCACAGCATATCTGAGGAAGTTTTCATTAAACCACCCTGGTAAAGAAACTACCAGCACGGAAGGAATAAAAAAGCACAATACATACTATATTAAATACTGGCTACACAAATTGCTATTAAAAAATAAAGAAGTCCCCACTGTTTGGAAAGACCACAACTATTCTCTTGTCAAGTAGTCTGGAAGTTCTGCTCATTTTCAGACTTGCGTTTAGAAAACTATCAATGTAAGTGAGCTAAAAGCACGTTTTCAAATAACATCTCCAAAGTTTGCCTTTACATATAGCTAATTGTAATTCCTACCATGTGCACAAGAGTGCATATTCTTCTTTTCAGACATCTATTAAAACTTTACATCTGAAGGATTCACCTATATAGCAGAAAAACAGATTCTTGAGAGACTCTTGATACTTTAACTATTGGGCTATTTGTCCAGCTGCTTCTACAGTGCAAACGTACAGTCAGGGTGGCAGAGTGAGACCTCCTGTAATCTTTCTACATTTGCCTATGGAGTACCAAACTACCGGTATGCAGGATGAAACCTGGTAATATCAATTCACATAAATAATCAACTAATCCAAGCAGACATATGTAAAGACCACTTGTTTGCATTGCAAAGTCTGGCAAAGGAGAAAAATGGAACAATCCAAGATCTTTTTTTTTAGATTTTAACTTTAGACTCGTTCCCTGTAGGAACTACTTCCTGCCAAACTTCTAAGGTATCCAAGGCTGGCAGCTTTCTTTGGATGAATCAGCGAAAGGCTGTCATGTAGATCTCCTACTTAACACGTTTAGAAAGGCAACTTAGCAGCTTCTGGTTGCAATTTGTTACCAACGGTGAAACAGCAGTAAGAGGTGAGGCTTCCCAGCCACCAGACTTCTTCTGAAAGTCATTATGTGGTTGACTGACATGGCAAAGGGTCAAGCAAATGCTCACCTTTAGAGATTTGCTACAAGCAATGAACTATTATACCCTTTTCTCTATGGAATGTTCTTTCGTCCCCTCTCCCCCAAACTCGTCACAACCCAGCAACTTCTGTCACTTTCTCTTCTGAGCCACGTGCCATCCAGCAGACTCCCGAATGCAGAAGAAACCCGAGCTTTTAACTCTGCTTGTGCCCTGCTATTTGTGCTATTCTCTAGCCCAGACCTAGAGAGGGCAACACTAATAGAGGCAAAGCCTTTTTCTACCGTAGCAGTACAAGGCAACCAAACCCCACCCTGACTCTGAGCTGCAGTAGTTAGCAGAGACAGCCTTGAGTGCGTCGCCATCCCGAGAAGAGGGGTAATGCCTTCCTCTGCTTTCTGGCCGTTCACTTGATGTGTGTGGACTCTCAAAGAAGCTGCTGCAGCACATTAGAAAGACAAGTGCCAGTGCCACAGCAAATGACCAAGAGATGAAGCTATTGCCTCCTTCCACCCAGGAAATATTCAGATGATGTGCAGTTATTTATTTCTTTCTAAACCTTATTTCTTTCTAAATCTGTGACAGAATAAGCTCCTTAAAGAACAACTCAAGCTCAGCAAAAGCACTAGGGACATTGCAAGCTACAACAGAAACATGAGTGACAAGAAACATTTTAAAACATTTTATTAAAAAAAAAGTCTCTACCCAAGGCTAATGATGAAATCACTTCTCAAAGTTAAAATAAGTAAATTTTTCTTCCTGAGATCATAAAGCCTAGTCTGAGAAATAACTAGACAGGTCTAATGCTTGTCTTCTAATGTGCACCTTCTACATTTGATTGTATTCCCCAGCATCTTGGAACACTCATGGAAATTAGCTATTCAGGCTCCTCCTACAGAACATCATCAAAGTCCATGGGGCTCTGCATGAACAGCATCCATTTTGTTATCTTAGAATTCTTTGGGGTATCTAGAGTACTGTCAGCTGCTGAAGCACAGCAACTATTTCACAATGTTGTATATAAACAGTTACGCACTACAAAGGAAAGAAGAGGTAATCACAAAAATAAAGTCGTTTCTATTTTCAGGGTCCATTAATACCCATGTAATAAACATGAGGAATTTTTAAAGAACATTTACAGATACAGCAAAACATTAAGAGACTGTTTTGCAAGGTCAGTGAGCAGCCTGCTGCTACTGCTTATTCTACAGCTGAAAAATCAGAATATATGCATCAATAGGAGGAGAATTTGCTACACCTGAGAGAAATGTGCAGCAAAATTCCTTATTCAAACCAGAAGGGAGGCATATGAACTAGAATTCAGAATGAATACCATGCTGACAAGGTATTTTCTGGTAAAACTATCAGCTCCTGACAATGAGGTTTTTAAATTTTTTTTCAAAGCTTAATTAAGAAAGAACCTAGTATCATGACATGATACTTTCACTTTTCAGCATTGACCCTAAAGAAAACTGCAGGGGACATCTGCAGTGCCTGAAAAAAAAAAAAAAAGGGTGAGTGCGGGCAGATCTGGCTACCAAGGCAGTCTGGTTACCAAGACAGGAGGTTAGGTGCTTTCCTTTCCCCCTCCTCCCCGAATCCACATTACCTACGGTGGTCCCACTCCAGGGCTGCTTCTGCAGTTGACGACTCCTTCCTTTTCCGTTTGCTGCCTCAGTTGTTCCATCTTTTCTGCACAAACAGGAACCCTCTGAAAAGTTCTCAGAATATACCTTTTCCTGATGTGTTTTTACACTGAAAATTATTACTACTTGCATAGTATATTTGGTCAAAGGTCAATGAGGCTACGAAATGTGCTAACTGAAAGGCTGTTGATAAGTTATTGTTGGAAACAGGCTATTATAAACATAGATCAAAAGTTAATCTAAATCAAGGGGAGAGCATTTCTTCATGAAGTTTAGTCACACAGTGTAATGAGATAAAAACCCCCAAATTAAATTCTTGCTCATCTGGTCCTGCCATTTTCCCACAATATGACATATTCCTTATTTAACAGTAGGAAAGAAGTCAGTCATAAATTAGATTTTTCCCTTCACCCAACTAGAGAAAAAAAAACCCACATTTTTATTTTCTTGTCCTATAAAAGCGTACTTATGATAGGCAATAGACAAGTTCTTGCAGTTCACTGCTGACTCTAATATGCCAAATAGAATCATTAAATGAAATTGTTTATGAGGAGGCTGAATTTTAAGTAGTATATTACAGCTGTAAATATAAGCCAATGACTCCTGCCATGTAATCCATTACAAATCTGCTAGGCAATCAAAATTCAATTAGATATAACCCACTGATGTTCAATAGACATGTCAAAATAACATTTATAACAAATAGTTAGAAATCACTATCCTTTGTCTACCAATAAAGATACATATTCAAGGCAGAGTTATCAAAACCAAGAATCCATTGTCCAAATTAGACAATTATTTTGACTAATTCAAGTACTCAATTTGACTTCAATTTGAAAATCTGGAAACCCTTTCATTACTTTTCATTTAGCATCAGCAACATTTCCAATTAGGATGCTTTATAAGTGATGGCTGTTCATTAGTCACTGGTATAATTACAACTCACATAATTGTTCAAGTGAGATTTGAACAGTGGTGTTTTAAGAAAGCTTAAACCTGTGGTGTTAGTCCAGAAGCATTCAATACAACTGCAAAGAAAGCACTCATGTGGTATGATCGCTCTGTCTTCCATGTGATGTTTTCAGTTCATGTTTAAAAGTGGGGAAAAAATGTCTATAAATGTCTGTAAACTGTACATGAATTTTTTGGTATCAATCAAAACCACTGAAGAAATCTGAAAGCCTTCAATAAAAATAGCTCACCATGTTAAAGAAAGAAAATTTTACAGAAATAATTGAAGTTATGGGCAAGCAAAAGAAAGAAAAGAAACAGAAGAAAAACAACTTAGTAAAATAGCTATAACATAATAACTACTTTTAGCTTACACGGGGGAAGCCGATTAGCTTAGAAGTGGTAAAAAACAGGCATTCAGGTTTGGAGACAATCTGAGGCGGGCCCGGTCCCTGCCAGTGAGAACAGATTCTGTTTTGCTATATTGCACTGAAGTCCTTTCAATAACAAAATGAGAAAACCTGGTTAGTTGTCTACACCAAAGTTCAGACTGGGTCAGCACAACACAAAGAGTATCCTGACATTTATTGATGCTGTTGTTGAAAAATTATTAAAAAGCCTACTAACACAAATGTATGGGAATATATAATCTCTCCATATCTCATCTTGCTCTGAAATAAATTTTGTATTAGAATTCACTCCATAAATATGAAATTATTTTTGGTCTTTGGAATGTGATAAACATAGGTGCTGACCTTGAAAGGGGTTTCCATACAGCCTCAAATTTCAGTCCAGACTGTGCAACTTCCTTCTAGGGTTACTGTCGACGCCTTTCCCTTACAAAGCCTCGTAACCACGAGCTGGCAGAGAAAAGAGCTAATAAGATGCAGGTTATGCACAGAGAAATGAGGGAATTAGCAAAATCTAGCAATGTCAGTGATGTCACTCATTACAACAGTGACACAATTTATTGGCAGGCCTGCCTCAAGCAGCTGAAAGGCCAGAAGTCTGCATGTACATCTAAAATTTTATAATCTTATATAATACAAAGTCCAACACACTGGATTAAGTACACACACAACAAATAGTCAGTAAATCCCAGCACATTAGTCTCTGTCCTTTGGATTTACGCTCTTTTGTGCTCAGTAGATCCACACACAACTTTGTTCCAGAGCATCTGTAGGTGTGGCAAAAGTAGACTCACACCTACTAAGACACAAGCAGCTTGTCAGTCCCACAGCCTGCGTATCTCTAAACATTAAACATTTTACCCTATAGTCTTATTTCCGAGTGTAGTCCACAATTAACTTAAGTGGCATAACATGAATAACAACCCATCACATGGGAAAGAATATGTTTTAAAAGGTTTTAAACCTCAATTTCTAATTTTTCAGAGACAGTCTTGGTCCTTAAATTTATTTTCACTCACAATCAACTGAAGGCACAAATAATAGAATTTGAACAGAAGTAATTAGTTAAGCAGGTATATCCGATAATTTGTTACTGTAATTACACATATAAAATTAGAAACAACCTCTAAGAAGGAAATATTATTAAGAGAGTAACTGGCATAGTCAGGAGACAGTAATGATTTATGGTATGTCAAACTTGGGATGCGAGAAATACAAACAATTTTTATACTTCTGATCTGTAACTCTATTTTTGGTAAAAACTTCATCTCACCCAACTGTGGAATAGACAAATAAATGCATAGCCTGCAATATGACAAGGGTACATCATTAACTATTTCTATTTTGTATTTCCCTTTTTCCATTTACATAAAGCAGATGGCAGCTGTTAACATGTCAGCACTCATAACTAAATCAGACTCAATAATAGATCTCACCCAAATTTTAAAAATAATTTATTTGCTGAGCAATGAATTTTGGAGTCAAGTTCATGTTAAATTTAGTAAATTGTTCCGATTAAAAAAAAAATTGAAGTCAGAATTTTCATTTTAAATGTTTTAAATATAACACTTATTTTGATTTGGAGTTTACTTTTGTCATTTTAAGATGAAAAAGGAGTATTTTCCTTACAGCCAAATTAAATGTTTTATGTAAAGAAGCAAATTTTATGTAGTGTTTTACTCATGTTTTCAAGAAAAAAAGAGATGGTTTCAAGCTGGTTTTCCAACTCCCTGATTTAGTAAAAAATCAGTTACAAAATGAGACTTTCCATTCAGCTTTACTCATCATAGGAACACTTTCAATAAAATTCAAGTTGTAAGATTTGAATAAAAGCAAATTAAGTAGAAAGAAAGTAATTGGCTGCTAACAGTCACATAGAAATTGTTTTTCTCCACTACAAGTAGGCTTAGCTAAAAGTAAACCATCTCTGAGTTCAGGTGTACATTAAAACAGACCCCTGCACACATACATACGTATATATGCATATGCATGAATGAAGAACAGTAATATCTGTTACAGATTTTTTTTAATTGCACCTCACTTATTTAGCAATCAAAAAATAATTTCACATTCTCTTTAAATCTCTTTGCTATGTATGATCCACGTTTCATAATTTTTTTACCATAATGTGAAGAAATGAATGGTAGGAAAGCCGTTTACCTTCTGTCTTTTGATAAATTGGCTACGTTACTGACTCTAAATCCAGTGTTTCTTCAGCAACCGAGGCCATCAGATCCCAAATGATATATATTCAGTTAATGCACCATGAAACATTTGCCTGAAGCAGGTCTCTTAAAATTTTTCAGGAGGATCCTGTTAAGCCTCGTTAAGGCACCAAGTGGGTATTGCAAGATAAAAGCCTTCCTCACTGAAATCTAATACATGATTCTGATGTTGAATCTCTTTTAAAATGATCAAAACAGCACTTAAAATGATATCTATACCTTATCTGTTTTGTACTCCAAGAAAATATTACCACAACTTTTAAAAGGGTATAAAATGATCAAACGTTTCCTTTCACCATAGCTTCCAGAAGAATGTCTCATTCTCCCAGCAAGTACCTAAAGATGATTAAATTTTTTCTTCAAATTAACTCAGATTTGTATTACTCAGAAGGGTACTTTCTTTTCCTAATAGCTACATCAGTTTTTCCATAAGGTTCATTTACTGATTAAGCCTGAACGCACTTTACAACTGCAATCACCATGTAAATCACAGGAAATGTGAAGACGTAGGTTGCTGGAATCTCATGGACAAGAAAAAGCAAAATATAGGTGCACAAACACATCATTTTACAATGATAACTTACAACATTTTACATATTACTCTTTTGATGGACTTAAAGGAGTGTCTGCCATTCTCTTTCATACTATACCTAAACAAATTTAATTTTAATTATTTTTAATTGGTCTCTTTACAGGTTTTGACTTTGTAACTTGACCTTTATGCTTTAGTAGAGAGTCAGGAATAACCTTCTAGACTCCATTGAAAGTGAGACAAATAAAATTCAGATATACCATAGAAGAGTTTGGGTTGGAAGGGACCTCTAAAGGTCATCTAGTCCAACCCCCCTGCCACAGGCAGGGACATCTTCAACTAGATCAGGTTGCTCAGAGCCCCGTCCAACCTCACCTTGAATGTTTCCAGGGATGGGGCATCCACCACCTCTCTGGGCAACCTGTGCCAGTGTTTCACCACCCTCAGCGTAAAAAATTGCTTCCTTAGATCTAGTCTAAATCTACCCCCCTTTAGTTTAAAGCCATTCCCCCTTGTCCTGTCGCAACAGGCCCTGCTAAAATATAATACACGCTAGGACTGCAGTATATTGTGTGTGTATATATATTACAAATTTAATTTGTAAATTTATTACTGTTTCCCCAACAGGTATAACGAGAACCTTGGTTTTATAATCCACTTCCTTTTAATACAACATTTCCATTCAGATCAAAATTAAATACTGAACTTTTACAAGTGTTTTTGGTGCCAAGAACCTTTTGTAAATACTTTAGACTATGAAAAAATCTAGGGAGCATGGAAGAAGGCAACAACAATTTTCCTTCAAAAAGCAAACTCAGCTATGGCTCATGTAAGAATGGGTGTACATGATTAGACTAAGCAACCACTTGATTCAACTAGCGTGTCTCCAAAAGCCATAAAGATATGTTCAGGGAAAAGCAAAGAAAAAATACGGCAAATGTACACAATACTTTCCCCAGTGCTCTCCTAGACTCTAACCATTTTTATTAAAGGTAGTTTTGGAGCCACCTGGCTTCTATGTGTTTCTGAATAAATTTTCTAAAAAAATCCCTTTAGCATAAAGCTAGGTAGAAATCTACAAGCTTCTGTTGTTTATGAAGGTTTGTGAAGACTACAACTGAGTGGAGGAAAAAGCACTTCGCATCACCTTTTGTACTGTTGTTTATATAGTCCACTGTAGCTTTTGCATTTTGCATACAACTGGGTTTTTTGGGGTTTTTTTTTGGACTCATTGGCAGCTTTAGTTTCACTGTAACTCACTTTTACATATACACATAGATGATAGACTTACAGATTTTCTCAAGCCTACGTACACCCAAGATTTCCTCATCCTGTACTTAATAAGTTGAATATTTTTGTTAAAACAGCAACACATCTGTCCTTGTGAACTGCCCTGCTGCAAAAAATGAATTATTTTTTCCAGGTCATTTCTCCAAATAGCCAAGATCTTTTAAAACTGCAATTGTGCAACCAAACCTGCTTAGGTTCCCTCCCAGCTTTTGACTGTCATTAGATTTAACAGGCACATGTTCTATTCCATCTTACGTAAGCAAAAATACATAATGCTGTCAGAACCAGAGCACAACCATATGGATATCAACACACACCTTGCTATTTTGATTAGGAGCCACTGAGCATCACTGTGAGCACAGCTGCACATGCCAGAGTAGTTTTACCTACGAGTTACTAATTTATGTGAATGTCATTTATGAGTTTTTAAACTGAAAATCATATCTTGACGCTCTCAGCCACAGTGGAAATGATCCATAACTAGAATTCTACAAAAGTGTAGCAACACAAATTGCAAACTCATAGCAGCAACAGCTTCAGAAATACTTAGACCAGGAATAAGGGAGAAAAATAAAATAGCTTAATCTCATGCAAAGGAAAGTAGCAAACAGGAAAAAAAGGGGTCAGCATTCCTATCCCTTACAGAAAACATGCATGCTCATTGCATTCCTAAACCTATTTATCAGGTCTAGATATTGCAACACTATTGCACTACTGAGAATAAGGAACAATAGCCCTGCCACTGGACATGCTATTGCCTTACGCTATTCATGTAGTAGGACACATATTGCGAATGACATGTTTTTCCACACACAACCCTGAATTTCCTGAAAAATTATGTTTGCCAAAAATAGCAATTTGGATCTTTAATGTATTTGACACACACAAATTTCTGGTAACTTGCTGTTTGCTTCCTGTTCTTGTTTTTCTTCCTTCAGATTTCTACTTGTAGCTAAGTTATTAATTACTGGCTCCTTCCTGTTATTACCAGCACATTTATACAGGCAAGTAACTTAACTGTTCTTCCAAAATTATCCAAATGAAAACTACAACCATGAAAGAGGAGTGAAAGAGAAGAAAAGGAGAGGTCAGACAGCAAAAGAGCTCTGCAGGCTGGCACCAGTTAACATTTTACTTTTTCTTTTTTTTTTTTTTTTAAACATGACCTTGTCTCTTTTTTTTTTTGAGCTCATCCCTGTCTTAGCATATTGTCTTGTCAGAGCATGAAGTACAGATGATCTGTATCCCGATGAAATTTGCATGTGATGGATACATGTTCAGAAATATTCCAGATCTATAAGACTGATGTCATTTTTATGATTTTAATAATCATAACTCAATTTTATTGACTTGTACAATTGCGAGGAAACTAATTAACTTTTAAATGTAGCGTCTCCTTCGGGGAAAAAAAATGTGTTAGAGATTGAAAAAAAATTATGATTCAGAGCTCCCAACCGTGATGGAGTGGTAGTGAAATTAATGAAACTGAAGACAAACAGCAGCAACATTAAGTGAAATTTGGCTTTAATTCTGAGCATGTACTGGAGACTCTCAAAGTCTATACCTCAATCCTATGAACAACTAGTCCTTTTTAGGAAGGACAAACTTTTCTTCTTAAAGGTCCTAGATTGAAGACTCCACTAAACAGAATGTGGATAGAGCCACAGGACAACATACCATCAACAGTCTAAAGGAAAAAAAAAAAATCAAGTTTAAATATCAGTTTCCATCATGTTTCATGCGTTACATATTTAGTAGCATCTAGGTGCTTAAAAATTTAATATACTGACACCACATATTACTAAAAATTTAGTTATACATATAAAAATAACAGGCTATTTCCAACTTACACATAAAATCAGTATGAACAAACAGAACAGAAACACTGTTCCACAAAAATTAATTCTCTGAATTTAAATCCTCAAACGATGCGGTATCAACAGTAGAGAGTAATGAAAGATGACTAACAAAAAATCAGTTAGACTTACAAAACCTTTTTGGGGGGTGGAGGGATGAGGAGGGCCTATTATAAGATGGAGCTAATCAAGTTTGAGAATGTATTATACCAGACACTGTACAGAATAACAAACAGTCCCTGCCCAGTCATATATGATTTCATCAGAAAAAAATGGCTGTTGAAGATATAAGATATTGCTACCAAAATATACACAGCAGGTCAGTGGCAAAGTCCACAACTGCCCAAAGATGCCTGAATGCAAGCTCAGCACTGTTTGCAAGAACCACCCTTCTCGCACATCAAATACTGCTGCAAGAGACAGTCCACAACAAATCCGTGTTTCAGGTCTCTTTTATGCTTCTATGTTTCATCAGCAACTATGACGTCTATGCTGGTCACTGACCTTCTCTGAAGCAAATTTGCACCAATTCTACTTGCTGTATTTGAGTAACATAAATCATTGTCATAACTGAGGGCAAAGAAAACAATAATTTTGTATTCATTACTGAGGACAATACCTTAACTCCAACTGCATACCAACGCAGAGATACTCTGTTATAGTTCCTGATATTCCACAGATGGTACAGATTATGCTCTTGCAGTTTATGACATTAGTAGTACTGATTATATTGCACCGTAATCATGTCCTCGACTGAAAAATAAGAGTGGATCTTGCAGCACCTGTACAAATACCTTCCAGCTATGAAAAGACAACTTGGGATCACAGTTCATCAGCATAGTCAAGGCAGAAACTTTCACAAATAATGAATCAGTTCATCCACTTTCATACAGTAAATTTTCACTACTCAAAACAACCATTTTGGAAGAGATATTACATTTTTTTTTCTGTCCAAGATAAATTCATTTTTATCTTCACTTTCATTCAGATTTATGAGTGAGTTGCACAAGTTGGATTTGAATTATTCTACCAGTCCCATCATTTTGTGAGTTAGGTTATTCTGTTCAGGATAATCAAGTTAGATAAATTAATCCTTTCTTATGGTACTTCAGCCATGTGAAAACTGTGCATATGCAGTGGGGAGTAGTGTGACCGTAAGAGAATTATTTATGTTTTGATTAACTTTCTGTTATGCCACTGATTCTTCTCACAAATCTTATATTCTTGTACAATAGAGGGGGAAAAAAAAAAGAAAAAGAAAGAAACTGGAGCTGAAACGTAAGACTGATGATGTTGAAGTGGCACAGAGAAATAATCAGTTCAAATGGTACTCTTTAGAGTAACTTCACCTAAGATCATTTCTGGGTAAAAACATGCCCGAATTTTTATTAAGATTCTAAAGAGGGAATTAGCGTGAAAGAATTTCTGATGAGTTCTGAAATGACAAAATATGGTTGAAATTATATATATGGCTGTTCAAACATACTCTATTTCTTCATGTAAGCAAAATTCCAAATACTAACCATCCACAGTATGGCTTTTGGCCGATTTTTAAAAAATGTATATATTTTTAAGATACAAAATTTCTTCAAAGGCTTTTATGTGATGATAACTCAATGTTTTAAATATACCCTGTTAGCAAGTTGGTGCACTGAACTGTGCTGAAAATTACAGCAGATGATACTTTATAAGTAATTCCTTGAGAAATGCTAAAAGGCAGGCAGGCATTTAAGGAAAGAAAAGTGGTAACAAAACACAAAGCAGAAAGTTTCACTTGATCAATTAACTTCTCACTTTATCAATTAACTGTATCAATTAGATATTTTCCAAAGGTTACAACTTTTCTGAGCTGAATTAAGAGTCCAATTAAGCTGGCTGTAATAAAGATGACTAAGCTTCATGACAAACGGCAAATCTGTAATATTTTCATCTAACCACAATGCCAAAACCCAAAGATGACCATTTGTGGGAGGGAGCATTTTCTGTTTTCATTACCAGTTAGCAATTTCTTTGAAAAGTTTGAAATCTGTGCCCTTTTCTTTAATTTACTAATGCACTCTGGAATTAGATTAATAATAGAGAATTGCTACGGGACTTTTGTACGTTAGTTTTATGACAAATTCTGTTATTCAAGGTCACTCCTACAATTACATTTTCCTTGTGGGCAGGCACAGGTGCCTACTTTCACTGTTAAGAAAAAGTCCTCTCTTTCTGGCGTGTTAGTGTCAGCAAGTATCATGAAGTGTAAAGAGATGCTTGGCAAAACTGTCACAATGCATGACCTTTCTGTAGCTGAGAGAGCATTTGCAGTATTGCACAAGATTCTCATCTAAAAAACATGTTTATTTGGCACCTATTAGAAATGGGCTACATGCCATCTTCACAGATGGCTGTTAAGTGTTCACCACTAAACTATCATGTAGCTTGAGAAACGTGAGAGTCAAGGGCAGGGTTTCTTATACAAGAACATTCACATGTTGTCACGTTTAAGTTATCTGCCATTGTAATTCTGCTGTGAGCCAAATTAACCTTCAAAGTGTGAAGCTAGATTTTGCAGACAGGTAAAGGAATACTTAACTTGTTAGAGTGACTTATGAGGAAAGAGCATGAATTCAAATGCCTTGAGTATTTTCTGCATACAGCTCACTTGCCCTCCAAGGGTTTTAAAAGGAAATACTACCCTACTTTACAGATAAGAGAAACGTGTTGAATGGTATTTCCACACAGGTAATGCAATCTACTGTGAATCTTGGAACCCGAAATCCACACTGTACTAAGTGTTTACCTCCCATTCTAGAGGCAGAGATTTATCTCGGTCTCCAGCTGACTGACATGCAAGTTGGATGCTGCAAAGAATGGAGACTTTTCATGTTTCCAACAGCTGCTTGTCGAACCAAGTCTGTTTGCAGAAAACAATCCACATTAATACTTCCCGAGACTTTTAAACGTGATTTTCCTAAGGCTCCCATAAACAGAGCTGCATGCTGACAGGCACTGAGTAGGATTGGCAAAATAGGAAAACACCCTGCCTAGTTTGGTTATATTAAAATAATGTAGCATTTGAGTTTACCCAGATATAAAGGCCAATTTAATTTCTAAGACTAAAAAAGTATTTTAAAAAATTATGTTCACTAATGGCAAAACATGAAACGAGACATTTTAAAAGTTTATTTTATGTAATACTGTATTAGAAGAAAGAAAAGGAAGGTAGGAAAGTATACTGTTTGTAGGAAGAGTTTGCCTATACTGTAAAATCGGATAACAAGGCTTTTAAACCAGTAATTTAACATGAGAAGATTCCAAATAACGCAATTTCATAAACAGGACTGAACATATTATTTTATTTCAATAACTGCCTTTAAAAAAAAAAAAAAAAAGAGTGAGAACCAGACTGCTATTCCTTCTCCTGTTACTGATAAGTTTAGTGATCTCAGAGAAACTGACTGTGTTTGCGCCTCCCGGTCCCTATCTGCAGAACTGAGACAGTAGTTGAAATGCACTGTTTCAGAGTCAAGTATTACAAGTGTACCATGAAAAGTGTGTGTGCACATGTAAAACAGTACTGGGGATCTCTTTGACCAATACACTACCAGACAAGAGAAAAACAGAAAATCAATTTCCATTTCAGCAGCTTGTACCATGCTAGCTTCCTTAAAATAAATATTTAGATAGTGCTGCACTGAATTTCTGTTGAAAAGAATGGATGCTTGTCAATTTAGAATATGTCTGGCTTAGGAAAAAGGACTTTGCCCATGGTCTGATTCATACACTCGAAGTAATGATGGTTTACTGACTTTGATTCTGGTGATGTTTGATGAAAAAACAAATACTTCCTCAGGATGGTATGAAGTCAGACTTCAAGGCTATACTGAATGACTGGAAGACACTGGAGGATGACTAATATTCATAAACATCAGCCATTTGATTTTACATTTGACAGCAGTTTCCCTATAATTAAGGAATGTGGTGCTTTTGCATAGTTAGAGATATCATTTACCATTTTTACATATGCCACCAAACTTCAAGATAAAAATCTTCTGAAAGGTTGTAACTGATCTTTTGTAATTTCCCCCAGTCTGTTCATGCAGTTCTTGTGAACTTATCAAGATTCCCATGTATGAATTTGCAATAATAATTGGCCAATTAACTTATGTAAGTAATTCCTGCTTGGTAACAGGTTCACTGAAATACTCAAAGTCAAAACTTGAGCAGAAATAACAAGCTTCAGATCTGTAATGGTGTGACACAGCTTTTAGTTTCCCCAGAATTATAGTTTAAGATGTTTTTAAGAACAGAAATCAAGGAATATTTTTAAAGACACTCAGTTTTTTATAACTATTTTCATCAGTAAACTAATCTACTGAAAAATTCATGAAAAGTATGGTCAAAATATATTTGATATAATTCAGACATCTTCTTATTGAAGTTTAAATGTTTTAATAATACTCTGGAGCCAGCACTGAAAATACTGTAATAGCAAAAAGCACACCAGAGTTTAGTCACAATTCCACGTACTTAAATTAGTATCACCTTTTTAACACTTGAAACCCATGGTACTGTTTGTCATATCAACTACAAGTTCTTGATCCAAACCCTTTAATAAATTGCCATTCAATTTAAGAAAGCAAAACATCAGCACTTTCCAGTTAATATTTTCCTACAAGTATACCATAATTTATGTTGCAATTTATATATCCTGAGAGAAAATTATACTTTGACAACAACTCTGTCTTTTTTACCCCTCAGACATTAAGAGAAGAACCTGATATATATGAGAGATGCGGACACGACTACATAATTCTATTTGTATTTCAGAAAAGAAACATATTTATATGTCACTGCCCTAACTGGATTTTTTTCAAAGCTTATCTGAAATTCATGCACAGAATGTCTCACTTGGTGACTTTAAAATTTTTTGTATGCTTACCCGTTTCCTTTCACTAGTAAGTATTTTTCAGCTTTACTTCCTAAAGGGTGAACTGACAGCTCACCCAAAAAGTTCTGGGCCCTTTTGCCCCAAAGTCTATCCTCATGATATTGATAACACAATACATTTCTGCTATCTGGATAATACCATAAAAACTCGTGAGTGACACTACAGAAGAGTGGAAGGAATTTCTGTGCCCTACTTGAACCCTGTTTCCAGTTACCCAATTTCCTTGGAGAACTTCATCTCATTGCAGCTGCAACACAAACTGATACCAAAAAACCTAATTCCTCCTCTCTCCTTTCTTCATTTTAATTTAAAAATAAATTTTGCCCATACTAGTTTTCACAATTAGCGAAAACTAATCCTGATTTCCTAAACTGTGCAAATTGGACACTTTCAGATTGCTACTACTAATCTCAACTGCTTATTTCAGTGATAGTTTTCAGCTGAGACATCTTGGTGTGAGTGATCCATTACCATTTCCAGAATGGCAACAAAGCTTTAATACAACTAACGATATTTATTATGCAGAAAAAATAACCCCAAATAATTATCAGGATATCAAAGTTCATGCAACGGGCTTGCTCTTTGGAGTCTATATATGACCTTTATACTTAAAGCTGAAGCAATATCAGAACACCCTCTTTTTCCACCTTAGGAAGAAAACATTTCTCAGATAGATTCAAGGCAGCAGAAAAGCCTTGATGATTGAAGTTTCTACCACATTCAACCAGAAATTGGCACAAATATAAATAATTTTATTTTTCAAGAGGTTGTATGAACATATTTCCATTTACAATTGTTACTAATATTCATCTAAAGTTTGTTCTAGACGGGAAATATACGAGCACTCTTTTAAAGAAATGAGGATGAGAAACAGCCAGTTGTCAGGCTATTGCCAGTATTTGTGAAAAATGGGAGAGCGTGGAGCAAAGTCCAGCCAATGTTCCTTTTGAAGATGGCAACTTGAACTGAGTGACAAGCTATTAGTACTTCAGTAGCACCAAAAGATGTGCTAATAGCATATTTGCAATATTGCAAAAAAAGTCTCAAAGCAAAGCAACCTCTCACATAAAATGAAATTTCCTCTCCTTCAAGGGAGACCAGTACAGAGTTTGGAGAATGGAACAGGAAAATGAGTGGGTCTTTCAATGGCAAAGTCTTAGATTATTTATTCTAAGGGTTTTCAGGTAAGTTCTCAAACTTCAGCACTGGCTGAATTGAGCTGATGTCAAAGAGTCTGTACTGCATGTTAAAATAATGTATGTTTGCCTTAATGTAGCTGTTCAAACTTTCTCCGCTTGTCATTAATCCGCACTGTCTAAAATCTCAGTTAACAGCTGCCCTTTACCACTTTGGGAGCTGTAATGCTCGGTTATGCATTGGTTCTATATGCAATGGTTCTATATATGTGATTGTAAAACGCTTCATGAGGACTGCTGCGTAAGTAATACGTTGCTACAAAATACTTGGCTTAATTGGGATATGCTGAACTGGGACTGCCATTTTATTAAGAAGTCCCAGGAAACTGATTCAGCTAACCATATGGAATAGCAGTAAGGGTTACTGAAACAGGACACTATTAGCATGAAATCAGTGTAATGGGGATGATTTTGGATAGCATTAAGTGGTGTTTAATGAAGTGATAAATAGAAATCAATTGTTAACCCTTATCCTTTAATACACAAGTTGTCAAATGGACAATTAAAGGATAGGCATAGACTTGAACACATGTAGGTAACAGTGAAGTACAGCTGGCTTCAGGAGATCTCAAACCAAACAGTTCCACAAAAGGACCACGAATGGAAGATGATTTTAGTCAGAATGATTAGCAATCTGGTAACCAAAATGAGACACTCTTCTACCGGTAAAAACTGTTGTCTAAATGAAAGTACTAAGCAATATATCCACTTACTACTTATAAAGACAGTTGTGATCTAATGATATTTTACAACCTAGACTATGTGGAGTACAAATGCATGCATACTTACATGTTCACACGCAAACCTTATCCAAATGTGCAAACTTCTACAATCAAAGTAGAAAGTCATCTATCTTCCACTTCTTATGCCCCACATACATTTCAAACACTCTTTAGAATTCTTATGTTATTTTTAAAAAAAAAGTAAAATCATTCCCTGACTGAACATTAGACATAACTGAATTAGTGAACTGCAACACAAAAAACAGTATTACCATTCCTAAAAGAAATGCCATATTTATCCATAATCTCCATTAATACTTTTCAATGGTATTGTTGCCACAGAAACATGCATGAATAATCCTGCAGCTTACATCCGTTCATCATCTCCAGTCAACTGAATCACTACGACTTTGGAATAAATGAAGCCTGCTCTGTGGGCCAAATCATTAATCAATCTTGCCGTGTCATTCCCTTTTTTCTTCAGTAGCAAACCAAACCCTAGACGCCAGTTTTGTAAAGTACACCCAAAAGGGCATCATAAGCATGAAAATTAAAAGACTTATCAAATGTAAGCAATACAAAATAGCAGAATAAGATATGGTACAGTTACAGCATATGGAAACTAGAGTACTATAATCAGCATTCTGACTTTCAACAATATTTTCATGCTAACTTTTGCGAGATCAAGTTTATCTGGGCTGGTTCACATGAGGATTTCACAAAGAAAGAAAGCAAGCCTTCCCTTCCTTTCCCTTCCGCCCCCCTCAAGTAATGCCATCTCATCCTACCCAATGATTTTCAGACAGTTCTTAGAGCTACAGGCTTGTGTTTGAATTTGTTTTACATTTGCTCTAACTAAAACCAGTTTTTACTAACTTTATAGGGCATCATAAACTTTTATTTGTTGGTTTTATGTTTGTGGGGTTTTTTAACAAAAAAAAGAGAGAAAAAGAGAGAAAGTGATGGAGAGAGTTCTGTACATTTTATTTTCCAGAAACACAAAAAACCCCAGGTCTTTTCCTCAGAGGAATCATGATCTAGATTTCATTTAGGACAGTAACAAAAAGTGAAAAATGCAAATACCAAAGGGAAGAAAGTGTCAATGCTGGCGCTCACGAGAAACCAGACAAAAATTCATGCAGATACTTCAGGCATCAGCCCATTTTGAGGTGGTTTGCTTCTCTGTTCCATTCTCCCACCCCACCCAAAGGAATAATTTGTTTTGAACTCAGCTTTAAAATTCAGATTAATGGGAAATCAAAGTAAGAGACTAATTTGTGAAAGGTCTATCTCTAACACAAATCTTGGTTAGGGAGATCAAGGGAAGAAGTAGACGAATGTGTGCTCTTTGAAAGCATGGATAAGGAGACTAGCTTGCAAATCCAAGATCAAAGGAGAAAGCTGGGAGCCACCTCTAAGTTAGAGACCAGTCTTCATCCAAAATGCAAACTTTACCGAATATGACAGGGTTCTGTTGAAATTATTTTGGATTCAACTGAAATTACTGAACTCTAACCCTACAGATTAACAGGAAGACCACCCATAAATGAAAAAGAAATACTTCAGTACAGTACAATAACCATTTAGTACTCTACTGACAATACTCTTCTGTCAGGTAGAAAGGGAGAGGAGAAAGAAATGTAGTTGTCTACAGATTTTCTTCAGAGTAGTATGGCTAACATGCATATTGGGTTAATATACAACCATAGTACCTTTCCCTTCTGTCTGATGTTTAGTCTGAAAACGGGAAGAATAACTTTGGGAAAGAATTTTTGCTGTGCCTTTACATCTATAATCTCTTGTTGAGAATGTATACTTCACAAGATTGAGGCAAAACACTTTGTAAATAGTGATTTTTTAAAAACGGTGTTCTCCATGCCTAACAAATGTATAATTAGATGAAATTTGCATGTATTCATTTCCTCTCTGGAATTTCAAAATAACATTGCACATACATGCCTTCTGTTGGAGGCTATATAAAATGACAGCCCAGATAGTCAATAACTACCAGTGACTACTATATTCTTTCTACTATTTTTTTTATATTCTTTCTCCAAGAATTCACTGCTGACCACAAGGTGCTGATCTAGAAATTTGGCCTGGACTGTCTTCATGCTACGTACAAGCTCCAAAAACAGTCAAAACTCAAAGGCATCAGAGCAAACAGCCACTTTGGAGCTTGCAGGGGAAAACCCCACTACTTTGTGGGAGTTAAATATCATTTTTTCAAGGAAGTCTGCTTCATATAAGTTCAAGTCCATTGCTGTTGATCTAATGAATATGTATTTCGGTATTTGGGGTGGTTGTCCAAATCAGACCATTCATCAAGGGTCACCTGTCACTAAGCAGGATTAGAGAGGAAATAAGAAGAGATCGCAGCTTCATTATTCTGTGTTACAGGAGAAAGAAAGCAGGATGGAGATATGCAGGAATAAATTTATTCCATGCTATTGTGCCAAGAGAGAGAGTGTATCAGGCAATTTCATAGGAAATCAGTCCCAGTGCACCATTTAATAGATTAGAAGCCTTTGTGCAAAATAGCATTCAACCTACTGTGGGTGTCAGGCTTAAAATCGAACAGGCAATTACACACATCTGTTCAGAAATAAATTATTCTGATTGCTTGAAAGTACCTATAAGAAAGTATGCTTCATGGAACTCAAAGAAATTAATAAAAACCAAAAGATTAATGGAAACTTCAGAAAAAACTAGAGAACTTATCCTGTGCTGTGAGTTTGTACAGCGACCAGTTCATCCTTCCACCTGAGCTGGTTGATCTGACAGTAAACATAATTTAGAACTAAATAACAGAAGTTGTGTCAGGTCACCACCAACTTCAACTTAAACAGAAAAAAATATTAAAATGTAGAAATCTAAAAATCTTTTAATCAGCACAGGGCTGACACAAACATAATTCTATTAGAAATTCTCTTTTAGCCTTGTGACTGCCAAGACAACCCTTGACTCCAGGCAGTGAAGGTACAATGGGAGAAAAGGAATTGCAAAAGGACATACCAGACCTCCAGTTGTCACTAATGGTGAAGGCTTTTGGTCAAACAACATTTTCAGTGCCTACCTGCCTTAAAGGTTAAGAAGAATGCTTTCCAAGTCATTCCAGTGGGCTTTTCTAGAAGTGCTATTTAATTAATTCCAAGAAGTGACAAAAGTGTGGTGGGGTTTTTTTGTTTGATTTTGTTTGGTTTTTTTGTTTTGTGTTGGGTTTTTCTGTAAGTAATAACAGTGGAAGGGAGAGAGGTAATCACTCTGGTCTCCCGAAATAGAGAACAGTCGCTGTGCTTTGGTCGGAGTTCCACTGTTGCTTTTGTAAATGCACTAATGAGCCTTTGTCATACCGGTGCCAACCTGGCATTAGCAGTCACCATAAATTTACTGCAAGAACACTGCTGTTTGTAATTAGCTCTTCATTACACAATCAGGCTGATTTAGAGAAGCTCTCATATGATTTGCTCAGCAAATGAAGCAATATAATTACACCTCACTTGAAATCAACAAATTAGACTGCTGTTTGCAATTGGCTGTATTATGTGCTGTTAGCATTCTAGCAATTGCAGGCCTGTTGCGGCCTTTAGCACTTAAATAAAGTAAGCATAATTAAAGTGCTGAATATTTTTGAATTTGCACAATCAGCTACATAACAGTCACAATTCTTTGCAATTAAAAAAAGAGCCAAGATTTATGCACCACAAACTCTCCATAAGCTTAAGCTGCAATGTTGATAACACCTAACGATACATATAGAAATCAGCTTAAAATTACAGTGAGGAAATAGTCAAAGAGGCCAATGTTTGCTTCATTGTGATTTATTTTGCAGTCAGCACTGAAGACAAGTTTATTCAGATCAAGAGGAGTAGGGAGCTCCTAGCTATGTCTTTGTTTTTGCACATCCTTAATAAAAGTAAACATAATCTTCGCTTTTTACATTTTATAAAACATTTCTGAAATGTTTCTCTTTTCTAGGTACATAGTTTCATGTCAATGTCTTGGATGAGTAAGAGCAACAGAGGACTAATTCAATTATTTGAACATGGTGAAGAACCTTAAATGGAAGTGGTTAACCAAGAGGAGTTCTTCCCTTACATGATCACTTGGGGCCAGGCTGTAACAGGATACAGGAAACGGCAATGCTGGGTGTACATTCAACAGTTTATTATAAAGACATTAACATCAAGAAGTAAAAACACACAACAAATGTTAGAAAGAGGAGACAGATGAGATTGTCTACAATGGGGTTTTTTTGCACAGTCTGCTTAGGAGGAACATTCAGGTATAATTATTTATATTATGCTACTCTAATGGATCAGATAGAAATCCAAGTGTCTTGAAGATACTATATTGGCTAACAATGAAGAGGCAAACACCGTAACAAGTCCAGTATTTGCTATTATGAGCCAGCCTGATATATTCACAATAGCGATGAGGGATAATCAGCTCTTCCACTCTGTTTTGGCAAGACTTTACCAGTTACCCTCCTTTACATAGCAAGGTTACTAAATTCTGTGGCTTTGGGATTCTATTGGCTTGCCAGAAGAGATGTCAAAGACTAAAAGACCACATGCACATAGAACCTACTTGAAAAAAATCCCAAAAGAAATTATATAAAGACACTGAGTTGCTGAGCAGCAATAAATCATTTATTTTTCATTAAGATTAAAGAAAACACCACGGTAAGTCACCTATCAGTATAACTAGACAGCACCAATTCTCTCAATATTTGGTAACCTAGCATGCAACAGTGCAGCGAAATTTCCTTTGTTATGCTGGGTTTTTCTGTTTGTTTTGTTTTTCTTGGCAGACAGTAAATATGGATGGACATTTCAGGTCTTATCAGGGAAAAATAGTACTGTGCTACAAATTAAATGATGACCAGGATTGTATCAGCGACTGTGATATGTTAATGGACATAAGAAAGATTTGTGGGTAGGAAACATTACAAAATCAGCAATGACTTTGTTACCAATGCAACTGATCTAAAGTTCAGGTCAGAACACAATTTCAAAGACTTATTTTTTGATATCATGAATAAGTGCTATATGTTAGTAGAGAGTGAAGAAAACTACATGAAGAGAAACAAGTTTTTACTTGATCCTGAGCAATACTCAAGATATGGTTTGAACAATTTAATGCAACTTCCACACAGATTTTTAAATTCCCTATATTCTACATTTTTTCCAGAAGATTGAAGTAAGATAGTTGAAGAAGAATTACATAAAAATAAGAAATTTCAGTAAGAGAATGTTAAGAGGAGCATCTGAAAGGGTAAAAAGCACTCCTGAAGCACTGAGGGATTTTTGGTTTTGGTAGTCTTTGTTCTGTTTGAAACAAACTACGCTTCAGTCTCAGAGCAATAACTGTACAACAAATTAAAAAGAGAGAGAGAGGAAGAAGTTTGCCTGGTTAAACAGCAAGGCATCAAAACCTGTTTAAAATAAGGTTATACTCTAAGTCAAATCTAAACGATTAAAAAGGCTCATGGCTAGAAAATTGAGTGTCCTACCTCAAGAAGGTAGGACAAAAAAGAAAAAAGATGAGGAACAGTTTGCAAAGGTATATGTGCCTAATAATAAATTCTTTTCCAATGAGGGAAGCTTGCCAAGTAAGACTACGGTATAAAAGCAATCAGATAGGACAATGGCAGAAATCTGTGCAAGTTATGCGACATCTGCATCCAGTTTAGAAGAGTTTGTGGTGATTTTCACATTACAACTTCTATTTATCACAGGTATGGTGGAAGATCTGTCTCGAAATTAATCATTAGCAGAAGAAGCTGTAAAACAAGTTTATAATACAATCAGTATCAGTATCACCTGGAGTTTAAGGGAACCCTAGCATGAAATGGCTGAATTGCAACTGCGGTACTTAACTATCACTTAGCATTTTGACACTAGAGAAACAGTAGGTGGCAAATATAGCCTCAGTATTTAAGAGTGTGTTTGTAGGATCTGGGAAACTACAGCTCCTGAAGTCTGACACCAGTATCAAGAAAACCGATAGAAAGTGCAAAAAACTACAGAACTTATGCACGAATGGATAATATATTATCCTACAGAATCTATGTGTTGTTTTCACCAAATATAAAAAGAGAAAGCAACTAAAATGCTAGGGAGGGAAAATTCCTTTCACAAAAGGATTAATGCCTAATCACAAGATTAATGGTAGGCAAATTGCTAGTTTTCACATCAGAGGGAAGCCAACACTGGAATTCCACAAAGACCTATTTAAGGACTGCTTTTCAACTTATTGATATATGATTCAGAAAAGAGTTAATAGTGAAATTACAATTTTTTTTTTCCTGACAAAAAGGCTAGTAAAAAAGACTCTAAATTCTTCCATCAATAACTGGATGGCAGATGAATTTCAGTGTAGATAAACAAAATAACTCACATGGGAAAGAAAAGGCTAACTTCAAATATGTGATGGACTGAACTGACAACTACTACTATGGAGAAAAAAATATTCATATTAGATATAAATAGACATCTCAGTGGAAATGACAGCTCAATGTTCACTAGTAATCAAAATAAGAAATAGAACACAAAGAAAATATAAAACCTCATTATGCCACTCAAATCTGTTGTGCGCCTGGATCTTTAGTATTATCTACAGCGCTTTCTCTGCCATCACCCAAGATACAGGACAGGTAGAAACAGCGAAAGAAAGAGCAAAAGAGATATTAGAAAAAAATATTTCTGAACAAGGAATGATAGGAATCGTAGACAGACAAGTCTTCAGTGTAGAAAAGAGGTGACTGAAGGCTGAAGGCAATCCTTATGTGTGAAATCATGAATGATGGAGGAAAGGTAGAGAGATAACCCTGCTTGTGTTTACTGATTCTTCTAATACAAGAACTGACAAGTATCAAAGTGAACTAAACAGGTACTTGTTCTATGCTACATGCATTTAAAAACAGAATTCAGTGCCACGAAGCATTGTTCAAAAGAATTACACAAATTTCTGGAAGGAAAAGCCACCAAGTTCTGAAAGTACTTCTGCCTCAAAGAATTACTAAGCCACAGATTGCTGAAAAGGTATTTCATGTAAGCATCACTACTTTATTGACCTGTTCTACTCTTTCCTAAGTATGTGTTGTCAGCCTCGTGGGGATACGATACGGAGCATTGCTCTGACCCTGTATGATAACTCTCATATTCCACTGGAATTAAGAATTTAACTGTGTCCCAGACACAGTACCGCTTTAATGACAGATAACTATAATTTTTGGTCAATGGCATCCAGTCAGCTCAACAGGGAAAACAGAACAAGAAATTGTATGAAGATTGCTGATTTTCTGTGGATATTCAAAAGGGGAGAGTGTAGATTTTGTTGGGCTTCCAGATACTTCAGAATAACTGAAAGATCAATAGCGAGTAATAATACTTTTTGCTACCTACAAATCTGGTTGGTACTCCTATCTTTATAAATTTTAGATTAGATGATCACAATAAAGCCAAATTGAACACTGCAGCTAGTGCTGAAGAGAGCTTCATTTATAATAGTGTTTTACTGTAAAGGATACAAGCAAGTGGAAAAGTGAATTCACTGATTGTTTTAATGTGTTAGTTTAAGGTCTGAGGTGTCTGAAAACCTATTTTGTGCAAAATTCAAGTTTTGAGTATACTGTCCAGATTGGTACAAAATATATGGAACTGCTGACCTTGACAGTGTGATAAAAAGATCATTTTATTGGGAGAAATCATTTACAAAACTTGAGAAGAGTACTATAATGATGATGATAACATAAGCTTACACTGTTAATATTACACTGGCTGGTGATTATTACATAGTGGTTATTGAGAAACTCTCTATTCTTTTCATCTCATGAGCATGTAGACATTTTATTTGAGATAGTTTTAAAGATACACACACTAGTTTACTGGGTGATTTACACTGTTTAAAAATCAGTATTTGTATTCGCTATTTTTGTACGATTGTTATAAATATAACAGCTCTTGATAAATTCACTTCACTGCAATGAAGGAAGTTGCTCTTACATTCCCCAGGCAAAAAGCAAACATTTTAGAACATTTTAAAATCCCAATATGAAAGAGAATCAACTTAATACCTCTCTAAGAGTATACTTTCTTTAAAGCCCATCTATAATAATGAGTTTCTGATGAAACTTGCCTTAAGAAGATCTTAAGCATTTCATATAAGCAATGGGCTACTAAAGGTGTTTTGCAGAAGTACAGTCTAGAGTCTTTTGCAGGCAAACTTTAAGAAGTTATTTAGATCAATAATACACCAGAAGAATATCTGCAGTGCAAAACATTCAGCTGTGATTAGGCAATCCAACTAGACCCGGCGGATCTTAAATTTGCATATTTGAGATATACAAAAGATATAAAAAATTGCAATGGGGGGCAGAGGGGTTGTTTATTTTGCTTTCAACTAGAACTCAAAGCATGCAGATTAGCAGAGATGATAAAGTACTTTAAAATCAACTAAGATGAGATAATAGGCTTGTTTAATATATATGTAGACATATATAAACAGTTACATAAATAAAATCATTACAAAGACCAACCGAAAATACTTTTAAAAACAGTAAAAAGCATTTGTGGGGATGCAATCCTATCATACCTATTTTAAAGAGAACAGTTTGCTGCCCACAGATTGGGTTTATGCCTCAATAAATATGAGGGCAAGTAGAAACACAAATGCTGCAAAGTGGACCTGGGGAAGTGAAAAGGATACAGAAAAATGTTACAGAGCTAAGAGCTATGTATAAAAAAGGTGTGTATATTGTGTACTTATCACGAAAATGCTGTCTATGCAAGGATAGGTGTAGAACTAGTAGAAAAAAAATACATAAACACACATATAACCTTAAAATAAATTCTGTTTTTACTTTCTACTATATTCTTTATCAAATAACAGGGATACTAAGTTATAACTGAATTTCATAGCAGTACGTGGTTTTGTTTTTGTTTTTTTTTTGTTTGGTTTTGTTTTTGTTTTTTTTTAAATACAACTGTAGTTCTGTTTTGAAGAAAGCTGCCTGCTTTTTTCCAATTTTTACTTTCTGGGTAAGTTCACCCAGAAGGTTTAAGTTGGTTTTATTTTTCAAACATACAGAAGCTTCTCTGAGTTCTTTTGCAAAATGTCACCAATTTGGTACTAAGTTTCCATTCCTTATCTCTCCCAATTTCATGTCAGAAATAAAGTAATTCTCTCCCAGTTTTTTATCATAAAGAAAGTAATTCACATTAACCCTTCTGGCTGTCATCTTCACAGTGCAAACAAAACCGCTAACTAGGGAGACAGGTGACAAGATGCTTTAATATACTGGCTTTCACCTCCAAAGGTTAAGTTTGACTCATATTTCACAACTGGAATAAATTTGGTTGCCTGGGTTGTGACAATTAATCCTAGGAAATGACAAAACAAAATGAGCAACATTCACTGATATAAGGAGCCCAGGAATTAAAGTCTGTACATCACTAAATGGGGAATTAATTGAAGTTAAATGGCGTTTCCGAACCATGATCCAATTCTAACAAAAAAGTGTTTTAAGAAGTACTAAGACTGATGCTATACACATCAACATTCATGCTCTAGAAGGAAACTTTAAGAACAGTTAGAAGCATGGGGTTTAACAGTGCACGTTAGCATGAAACAGGAACAGTTAACCTCTTTAAATCATCATTTACTACTTGGAATACCATAGTTTTCAGAATATATAGTGTTAGAAAATTTTGCAAGCTATTTCCGTGCAAAACTATATGTACTTCTAAGAAGGGACCACCTGTCACACAAAATGAGAAAGGGATTAAATAATTCATGAACAGAAAAGCATAACTGCCTCACATAACGGCAAGCTTCATTCAGACTAAGGCATTCTTTGATATTCAAGCCATCGCTACCAGTTACCTTTGAAAGACACATTAATATTAATATTAATTGTTTGTGAGGCAACCCATTTATTTACATTTTTTAATGTGCTTTGTAGCAATTCCTACATGCATCAGTTGAGATCAGGACCATGCTAGACATACACAGGCCCCACAAAACAGTTCTTGCTTCAGAGAGTCTGCAGCTGACTGCAGGATCATACAACAGGATAAAATGATAACTGAAGAAACTCAGCCCTAAAGAGGCCATTGGCATTTATTTCTTTTCTCATTTTACCTTACTGTTGCAGTACTTGCATCTGTTCACTTGAAAGACATTTGTGTGCATCTAAAAACTTTCTGGAGAAGTATTAAAAACGTAGTCTCAAGGATAGTTTAATTTCTGCCGTTATTAAAAGAATTTTGCTGCTGTTATTAATGGGCAGTTAGGAACTACCTAGAACATAGAATGTCTCTCTGAAAATATAAAGTGAATACAGATGCTGTGCTGTAAGTTTCAGTAGACAATTTCTTAAGAAACATTAAAAGCTAAATTTGAGTTAATGCCCAGAATAACAATCACTTCTGAGAGATAAGAGCAATTAGGCTTAGCTAAGTCAGAAGGCAGCCAAGACAACTGTGCCCAAATACATGCTGAATTCAGACTCCTGAGAAGATTATCTATTTTAAATTCTTCTACATTCCCTGCTTAGCTGTCACAACATCTATGCAAACACATCCAAGTTGAAGACCGTCTCTTAAACTGTAGCATTATTGCAAAAGTGTTAAGGAACAGATAGGCACAGAAAGGAATAAAACCTGTATTTTATTCAAAAGTCTACATTCTTCTCATATGTAACTTGGTCAGGCCAGAAGCCCCTAGCATTTCATTTTCACATGTAACATTGTAACATCATTACAGATTTTTTTTTTTTTTTTTAAAACCAAAATGAAAAGATCCTTGGATAAAAGCACAAAGCTTTAGAAATTGAGCAAAGAACATAACCTATTTTCACTTCCTTTCTTGACAGTTAACAGCAAAAGACTCCAGTGTCTGAACAGCTAAAATCAACATTCACCCCACAAGGCAAAAGGATTGTTCACTATCATCTGTCTAGCAGCATACTCCAGATGTGTGACCACATTTAATGCAGAAATTATACTTGATCTGCAGCCTACAAGTCTGGTAGATGCCGGATGGATAAGAAATGCATGTATAGTTTCTTGTTCAGTGTTTAAAACAGCAATACATTACAAATTACAGTACTTTATACAACATCATATGCTAAATATAACTGCTATGCAAGTATGTGCTTTAAAAGTTAAGAAGATGTTTAAGTAATCATAATGGTCCAAGAGGAAAGTTAAGCACTGATAATGTCAAGAATTTGTTATGCCTTTTTGTCCTTTACTTTTTCATTGTCTTTTCTTGCTTCAGTCATGACCTACAGTCAGCTTAAATCACACCTGACAACCCCACAGAAAGGCTGTAAAAGCAGCAGTTAGGAACACTGAAAACACCCAAATAATTTATTGTCACTCTGGGAGCAATTTGTGTCTGTTACTAAAAACCGCTAGAGTCCATCACATCACAAGACAGTCCCAGGCTGTCTTTCAACATCAAGAAAGAAAACCGGTGAAGTGCTGGCATGGGGGGGAGAAACGAGCAGAGCACGTGGCGAAGCCCTTGTTGAGGCATTAGGAAAAAGGGGAGCATTCAGAGTAACTGATCCCCTTCTTCCCATCACAGATAACTCCTTCCTGTCCAACTCCACCATTCCCATTTTACATTCTGGCTGCAATGCACTACTTTTCAGAAAAAAAACAAGCAGCGTTAAACAGATTTCCACAATGAGTGAGGAAACATTGAGACAGTGATAATGGGTTTCAAGGACCAAGTGCACTAAGTGAAAGTCCTTTCATTTATTTACTTACTTTATAATGTAATTTATGCCAAGCTGCTATATTGGTGTATTCACTAATATCCTGAAGTGTCACTCTTTCATAACATTTACTTTATGGAAAAATTAAACTGATAGTTGAATAATTTATTCTATTAAAACCAATTTCAGTGCTCAACTACAGTTCTATGACCAAAATAACTTTACCATTTTAATCCTTCGGTCATGATCTACTATTTTAATGATTTATCAAATTCTTTTCAAACCTGACTTTTATGCTGAGGCTAGACATAATCTGAAATTGCAAGTCATTAATATAATGCCAATAAGGTCAGCCAAATTACGGAAGCAACTTGCTCTACCTAGCTGCTGACCTTCCGCTTCAGCGTCAGGTCAACAAGCCTAACATGATTCACCTCAGTGTTTATCCTGCATTAAACCACTAAGGAAACCCCTGTAGAAGATTGTATCACTTCAGCGTGGGCAGCTTTATTAGTATAAAAGCATTTATACTGTTAACTTTTTTCCAATACATGATACTTAAGTTGCTGTCCTGGTTTCGGCAGGAATAGAGTAAATTTCCCTCCTAGTAGCTGGTACAATGCTGTGTTTTGGATTTAGGAGGAGAACAAAGTTGATAACACACCGATGTTTTAGTTGTTGCTAAGCAGTGCTTACACTAGTCAAGGACTTGTCAGCTTCCCATGCTCTACCAACTGAGAAGGCTGGAGGTGCACAAGAAGCTGGGAGGGGGCACAGCCAGGACAGCTGACCCAAACTGGCCCAAGGGACATTCCATACCATGTGACGTCATGCTCAGTACATAAACTGGGGGAAGCTGGCCGAGGGGGCCGCTGCTCGGGGACTGGCTGGGCATCGGTCGGCAGGTGGTGAGCAGTCGTACTGTGCATCACTTGTTTTGTGTATTATTATTATCATCGTATTATTATCATTTTATTTCAATTATTAAACTGTTTTTATCTCAACCCACGAGTTTTTCTCACTTGTGCTCTTCCAATTCTCTCCCCCCGGGGGG
>NW_008825428.1:6920037-6921967 GCF_000699105.1 Pygoscelis adeliae
GGTAAGTGACTAACAGCATGCTAAACTTTGAAGCCTAAGTGATACAAAGGATTGATTGCGCATATATAATCCTTTAGACATAAACCGTTGACCAAGTCTGGGACTAGGATTGGATCCAGCTGCACCTAGGCTCCTCTCTGAGGAGTTTAGAAAGCAAGGGGGTCCTTTCTGAACCTCATGACTCAATGGGAGGGTCTCCCTGACAGTTTTGCCTGACACTGTCCTCTACGCAGTAAATAATCAAGTGTACCTTTGCCATCGAATCTTGTTAAATCACAGTCGCATTTACCACTGCACTTTGTTAATTCACACTTTAACTCACTGTTTTATATCAACAAAGTATTGTTGCTTCTCTGTTATGAGTGAAGTGCAGTCTCACTCCATCCGCGACACATGCCCACCCAAAACAATTTTCTTAAGGTTGGCGACCTCTACAGAACTCAGATTAGAAGAGAAGCTAAAACTGCAGTGGCCATTAAAAAAAAAGGAACAGAGAAATACATGGTCATTCAAGTAATAGCCATATTCTCAAGACGGCGGGTATTTGACTAATAAAACATAGGCATAAGGGGAAGACCGTAACCTTCTCCAACAAATTGTGCAAAATCAAATTAAACTTTCCTTATTATTCATTGTTTGTGTTGTGCCACTAGAGTACATCACACTTTACACACATCTTGTTTTCATTGCATCCCACAGCCAACAAACATTTGTCTTACTGTTCAAACGTTGGAGTCATTAACATGTGCTCTGAGGCACCACAAACCGAATGTTTCCAATTGCTGTGCAATAATCTGCTGGCAAGGCAAGAGATCCGATCAGAGCGCTAGGGAACTGTGTAGAGTTTAAAACACAAAACAAGCATAAACGTATGCAAATCTTGAGGCCCACCTGAGAACGTTCCCACAGCAAATCTCTTTTTCCCTGCTTGTATTATGTTAACAATAAGTTGTTATCGTAAGATGTTCTGTGCCTGTGGAATACCACTGGATACCAACAGCAGCGATACCCGTTCGGCATGAAGCTTCTCAAATGCATAATCTTATCTGCTGGGTTAGCATTCCAGCTGGCTAGAGGTACTTCTGGGCAAAGTAGTAAATGAGATGCTTTCCCTGGTATGAGACCATTAAACAAAGCAACAGGAATTTTAAGGAGGCTAAGTTCATTCTGCTCAATTAGGTAAGATGACATTGGTTTCCCTGTTGAAAAGTGATTGGAAAAAGACAAAAATAAAATTAGATTATGACACTGGCAAAGCAAATTTACTGCATGATATCAAAATACCAGGCAGACAAGAAAGGCTTCAGAGTTAAGTATGCTCACAGATGCCCAATATCAAGAAAACAGATTCCAGACAGGTCTTAAAGAATTTAAAAAGCTGAAAACAGGATTAAGGTAAAACACCCTCTAAGACATCATCCAATTAAAAATAAGTTTCTTATACCAGATTGCTCAACTGAAAAGGGATAACTTGAAATGTCCGAGGGAAATTCTGAATCTGTTTCCCAGAAATTACTTATATTTAATTGTCTTGTACTTTAATTTTTGCTCAACTCTTGAGTATGAAGTTCCATTCATACTCAAATTCTTCTTGTATTTCCTAAACCAGCAATAGTCACAGTGCTTAGCTGTACTGATCAGAGATGAAATACAATTTATCAAAAGCACCCATTGCTCACCAGCTTTCAGCATAAAATTAGACAGCTTTATATACCAGAAGTCCCACTGATGTAAACAGGAAGAAAGAATGTAATCAACTTAATCATAGAATCATTACCGTTGGAAAAGACCTCTAAGAGCATCGAGTCCAACCGTCAACCCAACACCACCATGCCCACTAAACCATGTCCCTAAGCGCCTCATCTACACGTCTTTTAAATACTTCCAGGGATGGGGACTCAACCACTTCCCTGGGCAGCCTCTTCCAATG
>NW_008825428.1:6922555-6927445 GCF_000699105.1 Pygoscelis adeliae
GTCCCTCTGCAGAGCCTTCCTACCCTCGAGCAGATCAACGCTCCCACCCAACTTGGTGTCGTCTGCAAACTTACTGAGGAAGCACTCAATCCCTTCGTCCAGATCATTGATAAAGATACTGAACAAGACCAGCCTGAAAACTGAGCCCTGGGGAACACCACTCGTGACCAGCCGCCAACTGGATTGAACTCCATTCACCACCACTCTCTGGGCCCGGCTGTCCAGCCAGTTTTTTTACCCAGCTTTTTTTATCAGGTTGGTCAAGCCTGATCCCCTGGTTGTCCCGCACATGCCTTGTGAGTGCCCTCAAGATGAACCACTCCATAATCTTCCCTGGCACTGAGGTCAGGCTGATTCAGACTTAAGAATCAGTAAGATGTATTATTCCCTAATTTTTTCTTGAAATACAAAGTTATTCATTTTGGTGGTTTGTTTTTGGGGCTTTTTTTCCCCGTAAATAAATTTCAGAAGAACAGCGACCTAGCAGTAAAAACTCAAAGAACACAGACCAAAAATCATGATGCTGCATTTGACAACTTTGGATATAATTCATATGAATTATGAAGTTAGAATTAAAATGATAATTTTAATTAGAAAGATATACAACATGAAAGCGACAATACCATCTTAATGCTTTTTGAAAGTCTACTGTCTAGGTGCCATCATATCCAATAGTGTGTCCTACAAAGTTGCCCAACACAGAAGGGACAAATGTTAGATAGATCCATGTACACCTGGAAACAAATGTTCCTGTTGCAAGGAATACAAAGACAGCTTATTTCTTCTTGTTTCCACACAATAAATGTCTCAATTATGTTTCACCCTAAGGTTATTTGCTTTTCATTATCATCATGTGCATAGATTTTTTTGGTTCAATTTTAAAAGGAAACTGTCCAGATTAATACTTTACTCTTTTGGCTAATTCTTCTAGCTTATTCTTCCTCATACATAATCAATCTATTCTAAGCCTTTCCTTGTAAAACAGGAGATATACCACCAAGGAACAACATGCCTTCTGGGACAAAGATTACATCACTGACTTTTTACCTTAACACATCAATCACTCTACTTCAATTCTCCTTGACAACTACTAGTCCCCTAAAGCCATGCAGAAAAACAGCAAAGAATGGCATTTTATATCATCCCAGAGCTGCTTCACCAGAGACCCAGAAATGAGCTATTTTGCATCTCTTTGATTTCTCACGACTTAATCTAAGTATTTTAATTAACCCCTGCACTTTCTCAGTCTTACGCAAAGAAGGAAGGTCAGATTTGCAGGTCATTATTATCAGTCACGTTTATCCATTTCCCTCTGCATTCGCTGTGCTTGGCCAGGTCTGGGTGCCAGCCAGCCAACCATCACTTTCATGAGAAACAGCGAGGCAGCTGTTAACTCCTGGTCAGAGATATTGACCTCAGTCCTGAAGCAACTTAGTTCTATTTAAATATGAAAGGAAACACAAAATGCCCATTTCAACACTTTTCAGTAATACTTCTTATGAAGCTGGCTAAAAGCAAGTGTGTTGCTCATAAAAGCCTTAATGCATTTCTTCACACAGTGCATTTCTGTAACTAATTCGAAGGAGAGAATTGGCATGCCACAGAAAAGGCATGCTCATTTTGGTAATTTTAGAACAACCCATGCTTTCAAAAAACATACATACTAAAAATCTTTCTCATTTTATACATTGACAAAGAATAAAAGAGTAGTTGAATTCAAGAACAATTTCCATAAATCTAATATTACTGGTTTTCCTATGTAATACTCCTAAAAGCAACAGAGTTAAAATAATATATATATATTTAGCAGCAATCCACAAAGTTGTATTTGAACATTCATAAGAATCTTTTTGCAGTAAGATACTCTTTAAATGATTTAGAAAGCATTATATAATACTTTCCACAACATGGATTTGACTAAAACGGTCAATTAAATAAATGAGCTTGCTAATGTCAACAAACCGAAATTGCTCGTAGTTCTGGACTTGGTTTTTTTGAAATATGCCTCTGACTGGGAATACTAAATATACTAGATGGTTTATATTTACATCTAATACTTAAATAATTCCATTTACACTCACAAATATGTTAGAGAGACATATTGTACCAACGAGACTTATATATCGCATACTAGTCAGAAACACTAGCGTAACCTTATCATTCTAAAGCTCTGTCCAGCTATCTAAAGCAGACAGGAAGAACTGCAGTTATATATTGTATTTGTATATAAATATCATCAGAAAATCTGCTTTTACCTTTACAACAAATGGAAACTGGCTTTTAGATGTCCAACTGATACCTGATTAATACTCCGAGAAATTAAAAGAAATACTGCTGATTCATCTTAAAATGCAACCTTATGCAGAAAGACAAAACTAAAAAAGCAAATGCATCTCAAAGTTTAAAATAATTGTATCGGAACTATGTTTCTGGTCTGACGAGTTTTTCTACCAGTCACTCCTTTTTGCTCTGATCCCCCTCTGCATTTCCTGCAAAACAGATTCTCATCTTGTCCCTCAGCTCCCTCCAGATTGTACTGATCAAGATCCCCTTCAATACACATTTTTCCAAGAATGACTTCACCACCATCCCTATTCTTTCTCCTCAACTATTGAAACCTGGAATCATTGAGGTTCCCTGGGATTTTGTAGCCTACTCCATAGCTATGAAGGGGTTTCAGCTTCAGGGACGCTCTTTCTTGGACAAAAATCAAAGAAGTGAGAAAAATCTGTTTCCTGCGATGCTAAAGAACACAGCCTGAAGGGAGAGAGTGAAGACAGTAAACAGAGAGACAATTTCTGTTTCTCCTCCGCTACTTCTCTCTTGTATGCACGTGGGGATGTAACTTCATTTGCAGGGTTCTGCTACCTCATTTGTATTTACCTTTTTATGACAAGGCAGCATACACATTTAAGTGCTTTTACAGAAACACTCTGCAAGGATGCATTACCAAAAAAACATTTATGTACCTGCAATACGACTTATAATAGCAAGAGAGGTTAGACTGGCACCTTAGAGTTAAAAATTATTTCATACAGACTAGTATGCAGTTAGATCACTGTGCCCCTGACTCGCCTCAGAGCTCATGCTGCTGCTTGTGTAATGCAGGAGTGCCACGCGAGCTACGATTTTCACATCACAGAGCAACTGCGAGGCAGCCAATATGTTGAAATAGAAGGTGACTATCCTGTTGGCCTAGTTAATAGGCAGCTGAAATAAAACATCATCTGCCTAAAGGAAAACTGATTTTGAAACAGATTGAAAACACAATGACTATGCCAGATTTTTCCAAAGATTTCATAATCTAGCAAACAGTCCTGGGGATAGTTTGGTTTTGGGGGTTTTTGGGGTTTGTGGGTTTTTGTGGTGGGGGGTTTTTTGTTTTTTTTTTTTTTTCTTTTTTTTGGTAATCGTTCTTGGGCATGTGTGGTTTGGTTTTATCTGACCTCAAGCGAGCTGCTAAAATTCAGTATGTGCCAGCTTAATTAGATATCCTACAAGAGACAGAAGCCATTTCATCACAGATCTTTTTCAGTCAACATAATTATTTTATACTAGGACAAGCCCATCCACTCTACTGGGCTTTACGTGAATTCTGAAAATACCCAAAGAGGGCAAACAAAACCCCCTACAGCACAGTGGAATGCAAGTGGTGGTCCATATCAAAAATGAAGACTTCACACCGTGACCAACAAGTGGGCCAGAATAGTCTGCTATTTAATATTTGCATATGGTTTACAGAATTTCACACCTCTTTAAAGGGCTCCCAAACTCTATCCCACTGAAATAAAGGAAAACTGCGTTTAACTGCATTTTTAAAACTACTGTTATTTTACTGTCATTCATAATCAAGTCATAGCATTTTAGAATATATAACATTTGACAGATACAGTATAAGTTGCCCACTCCAAGAAGGAAACAAAGTTGAAATAGATAACAATTCAAAAAACTCAAACAAACAAAAAAAGGCTGGGGAAATAAGAAAGGTGAAGAAGAAATTAGCTCACAGTTCTTGCTGAAGCTCTAAATTACCTCAACTAGCAACTCATACAGGACTCTACGGAAATAATCCATTCAGTTCAAAAGTAATAATCATCAATACCTTCAAAATTTAATCACCTGTACTACAGGAATACACATAAAAAAAAAGGGCTCCAGTGTACTTGGCACTGTCAATTTGTTTTATGTTTCATAGAATCAAAGAATTGTAGAATAGTTTGGGTTGGAAGCTTTAAAGGTCATCTAGTCCAACCCCCCTGCCACAGGCAGGGACCAACCTGACCTGGAATGTTTCCAGGGATGGGGCATCCACCACCTCTCTGGGCAACCTGGGCCAGTGTTTCACCACCCTCAGCGTAAAAAATTGCTTCCTTAGATCTAGTCTAAATCTACCCCCCTTTAGTTTGAAGCCATTCCCCCTTGTCCTGTCACAACAGGGCCTGCTAAAAAGTTTGCCACCATCTTTTTTATAAGCCCCCTTTAAGTACTGATAGGCTGCAAGAAGGTCTCCCCAAAGCCTTCTCTCCTCTAGGCTGAACAACCCCAACTCTCTCAGCCTTTCTTTACAGGAGAGGTGTTCCATCCCCCTGATCATTTTCATGGCCCTCTTCTGGACCCGCTCCAACAGGTTCGTGTCTTTCTTATGCTGAGGGCTCCAGAGCTGGACGCAGTACTGCAGGTGGGGTCTCACCAGAGCAGAGTAGAGGGGCAGAATCATCTCCCTCGACCTGCTGGCCACACTCCTTTTGATGCAGCCCAGGATATGGTTGGCCTTCTGGGCTGCAAGTGCATGTTGTTGGCTCACGTCCAGCTTTTCATCCACCAGTACCCCCAAGTCCTTCTCGGCAGGGCTGCTCTCAATCCCTTCATCCCCCAGCCTGGATTGATACC
>NW_008825428.1:6928402-6943459 GCF_000699105.1 Pygoscelis adeliae
TGAAGACCGAGGCAAAAAAGTCATTGAGTACCTCTGCCTTCTCCATATCCCAGGTAACCAGGTCTCCCGTTTGATTCCAGAGAGGGCCCATATTTTCCCTTGTCTTCCTTTTATCCCCGATGAACCTATAGAATCTTTTCTTGTTGCCCTTGATGTCCCTGGCCAGATTTAATTCTATCAGGGCTTTAGCTTTCCTAACCTGATCCCTGGCTGCTCGGACAATTTCTCTGTGTTCCTCCCAGGCTACCTGTCCTTGCTTCCACCCTCTGTAGGCTTCCTTTTTGTGTTTGAGTTTGTCCAGGAGCTCCTTGTTCATCCATGCAGGCCTCCTGGCGTTATTGCCTGTCTTCCTCTTTGTTGGGATGCAGCACTCCTGAGCTTGAAGGAGGTGATCCTTGACTACTACCCAACTTTCTCGGGCCCCTCTTCCCTCCAGGCCTTTGTCCCATGGCACTCTGCCAAGCAGATCCCTGAAGAGGCCAAAGTCTGCTCTCCTGAAGTCCAGGGTAGTGAGCTTGCTGTGCGCCCTCCTCGGTGCCCTAAGGCTCTTGAACTCCACCATTTCGTGGTCACTGCAGCCCAGGCTGCCCTTGAGTTTCATGCCTTTACATTCACAGCTGGCATCCAGATTCTCACTCACTGGTTAAGAGCATGTTTAACTTTCTTCGAAAAAAAACCAACCAGGGAATATGTCAAAAGAGGATATTTAAGGCCCAGTTAAAAACACTCTGACTAGATGCACGTATTTTAATTTGTCCTGTAGTACACTTCAATGCTGTGTTCATGTATTATTAGTTTGTAGCACAAAATCTATTTCCTATAATTAATACCAAACTGCCAATAGAAAAACAGTAAAAGGAGGTTTGCAGATAAGAAGCAAGCAACTTCAGTTAGTGTTTTCAAATACATTCAAGGACAGCAATAGTTTTAGACTCAAATATAAGTTTGGATTATTCTCATTTTTGTGGCATTATTTTCATTAATGCCATTCATTAGCATTAATCTACCATTGCTTTCTTCAGTTAAAAATTGCAATAGGTAAACCACTCAAAGAAGAACAAGACTAACATCTGTTCTGAATTATTTTGTAGTACTAAAGGGTACTGACTTCAATATCATTACATTTGTTTGCACATAGTATCTATTTCTTTCTACACACCTGGATCTACTTTATGGAACAGACTGTGGGACTAAGATCCTTGAGTAATTTTTTTCAGTTCTCATCTAAATGAATCAGTTGTACTTGAAACATGTTTTAAAGCACCATCACTTTCCATTAGAACTGCATAATATATTTTTAAGAAGAACCTTCATGAAGTTAGAATATCTACAAAATTTTCTTAAACGTGAGCATCTTTCCTTTTTGACTAGAAATACTGTACCACAAATACAGAGAATGCTGCAAAAGGCAAAGGGAAGTTGCTCACAGCTACTCTGTGGAGCTGCAGCAGAAACAACTGCTACACATATACATCAGTGGAAGTTAGAAATCTTATGCCTTATTAACTCTCCTTTAACTCGCCTTCTCCATCAATACTGATTTTCAATCTGAAGGATGATATATTACGTGGCGTTTAAAATGGAAGACATGTATAATTTCATTTTTGTCAGAAAGAAAACTTTAATGGCCTTTAAGATTACTGGATACATATGATACCCAGAAAGGTTCGCCAGTCTTATAAAACACCCCCTTTCTCACCCAGCCATTGTACAGGCTGCATTCCCTGCAGGCAATGATAATTAATTAGTTGATCAGAACATTTAGAAATCTTTAAAGAAAAAGCATCAGCAATCAAATCCTACAATTCTTACAATAAAATACTGGACTGAACAGGCAACCACTTTACTCAGCATAGCCAGAGGACATCAGAAAAATCCACGAGGCATGGGAGGGCTCTCTTCAAAAGACTTCCACACCTTCAACCATCTAAAGACAATTAATTTCTGTCTCTTCTGTGATTAAATAAGGCAAAAATGGAGTAAGACAGCAAACTCATGTCTATCCTGCTAAACCTGAAGTTTGCTATTTTGATAGCTGTGCACAAACAGCATCTTTACAAAGAATGTCAACTCTGTTTTCTAAATTAGCTGTGTTGCCCTTCAAACGAAGACGGGGGGGGGGGGGCGGGGGGGGAACGGACTTAGCTAGAAATCCTCTTCCAGATTTGTTGAGAGATTTCTACCTATTAAAGATTATTAGGTTCCTAATAAAGAATCAACATTTTGCCTGCAAATTAACATTATGTATTGCCTCTCATTATTTTTTGCAGAGCTAGAAAATATTGTGGAAAAGTATCCTGACCTAGCAGTAAGAGAAATTAGCTCATATATCTTAAAAAACAAAACAAACAAAGAAACCCCAACCTCCCCCTCCCACCCTGCAGACCTCTCTGACTATAGGAACACTTACTCAAGCTTCCAAAACCAGAAATCAGCTGAGACTGGAATTCTGCATCACCAAATGCCATGCACGTATTTGCAGTATGTTTTACAGGTATAATGGTGTAATTAGAACTGTTCTCTCTATCACATAAAAGCAAAATTACTAACAATTACCTGTTCTAAATGCTTTTCCATATTGTGTAGCACACTCTGGTTTGCTGAGACACTGCAGGAGTCTAGCCTTTCTCAAGCCTGGGTGGTCTGGTCACCTCTCCAGCCAGTGTTACATTACAGAACAAAATAATACCAATAGACTGGCGATACTACCCTCAAACAAGCTTTACATTATATATTAGCTTTTCATAAACATTTTCACCCTGGGTTTTTTTTGGGTTTTGGGGTTTGGTGCTTTTTTTTTTTTTGGACAGATGCATGCATTTTATTTTCATTATTAGCTTCATTCCAGGTTTGAAGCATTTGTCCTAATGCTTATTTCTGGAATTTGTGCATGGGAAGGGCAGATATGGGGGTTCCTACAGCAGGTGAACAAAGGTTGCTAAGTCACTGACCATAAATGAAATCAACAGATTTGTTTGCCTCTGCGAGCTGTCTGTGTCTCAGTGGAATTATGCAGCAGCCCTGCGAAGCTGAAAAAACTGAAGCACGTACTCTCACAATGCATAAGCATACAAGGGGATAAAAAGGACAAAAAAAAAGAAAAATAATAAAAAAAATCACTATCCCAGGTAAAAATATTTTATATCTGTAACTTGGGAAGGCAGAGGGGAATGCTCAAAAGCTCAAGGCATGTACCAAATTATCTTGCTTCTGGCACTCTCCTCTTGACCAAAGTCTTCCACTGTATGTGGAACTTCATCTTATTTGGAAAGCCTGATTTGACCCAGTTGTATTAAAATAAATCCTTTATAATTGCTAGATATAAGTTATTAATGTTTTGTTCGCAAATGAGCAACATTTGAAGAACAAACTGTGCATGACAGATCCATTAAAGCGTTCAGCCATTTATAAACTTCATAAAATTGCCCATCTGCCTGAAAGATGCATGGGCTCGATTTGGGAAAACAACACATAGAGAAAAGACCCCAAAGTTGACTGAAATGTCTGGATAGTGATTTCTGAGAGCAACAAAATATTCCTTTTCAAGCTAATCAAAATTATAATTGTATTTTTGTACAAGAAGATTTATAACTAGACAATTCCATACGTCATTGATGTCTCCTGTGAGACATCCAAGATGCACAGAGCAATGAACAAACACGCGTAAGTACACTTTTGATTTTTGACTGCACAAAATAAAAATCTGCATAAACACACACAACACTAAACAAAATTGGCAACACAGCCTTAATTTATGCAGGATAAATAAATTAAATAAATACAGATGATTGTGGAACTGCTTGTCATTAGCCAGGAAAGAATCATCAGAAACAAATGCTGTCAAATTATGTATTGTGTTATCTCAACAGAAAAGCATCGACATTAAATGAATACAAATGAATTGCAGCTCTTTTAGTACTCATTGAAAATATTCTGTAGGCTTTTTTTATTTGTTTGTTTTGACAGAAATAGAATATACCAGAGCTTTAATGGAAACTGAAATTATTTTCTGTTTTACTCTATGTCTGAAGCAAGGTCAGAATAGCTATTAGAGCTCTTTAAACATTTCTGATTTTGTCAGGGTTACCCAATTAATAGGACAGGACAAACCTTTGTTCCTCGCATATAAAGCTTTGAAGGCATTCATTTGCTAAACTCATTACAGGATTTTTCTTTCTCTAGGTCATGTTAAGATTTGAAAATTAAAGACTCACTAGGAATCCTACATATAAGCAGCAGTCTAAAAAAGACACCAGCACTTAGTTTGGAAAAAAAAAATGCATATAGTTAGCAACCAAATCAACAGTCTCCCAGCCATCTCCTAGAGAAGTTATTAGAAGCTAGTATCTACACCCAGTACCTGACTGTGAGGGCTTTTACAGGCCAATGCACAGTTTTTTTACTACCAGAACTCTGGGTTTAAGATTCTCTTACAAATGACGATCATAATTTCCTGCTTTGGTTATCTCATAGTTTTCCTTATACTACCCACCTTTATTTCTTACCTGTATGTCAAGTTTGGTACCAGCGAATGAACAGGAAAATAACAGCTCAGTTATACCATTGGTAATATATTTGGAATAATGTTAGTAGATCTCAGGCTTGCCCATGATTTGCAAACGGGGTGGGGGGGAGGACAAAACAAACCACTAGACATTTATAATATGATAAATAATGTAAACGGTTTTCTGAAGTTATTTTCTTTAAGATGCATAAAATGTAACTCATGGCATGCACAATGCTATTGCCTGTTCGTTTAAGGATGCTACTATTTTGCTTGGTGATTATATGCCTACTTGAAAGTCTGCTTTCAGGAAAGGGGAAAGATCTTCTTAAAGTCTACTTAGGTGAACTCAGATGTTGCAATTAAGACAACCCTGACTGTAACAAACTACCATCTTCGGAAAGACTACCAGGATATTAATTCAAAAGCTTGTTAAACTGCATTTGACTTTGAAAACTGAAAGCTGCTGGCCCTTTCTGTGTACAATGAGAAGATAATGAGTTATTTAAAGTAAGGATAACATTGAAACAACAGTCAGGTATGAAAAAGATCACAAATAAATTTCAAATTTAAATTAAAAGAAAGCTTCTAAATAACAGACAACTAATGTTTGGCAAGAACCCTTTATGTTGATAGTAGGGAAAACCTAGTTGATTAGCTCATGAAAAATAGTATTATGTAAGATGTCAGGCCTGTACTCCTGACACCTAATAACAAAGTACCACCCAGAAAAAAAAAATTTGATCTATTTAGATGGACTGTTTGCAAGAGGTCCAAAGCCATAGACTTCAACTACTATCCCACATCATCTGACTACAGGTTTTCATTGTGAATCTTTTATTCAGGAGATATATCATCCAAAGATGTAAAAGTTAATTAACATTTCCATTACGCTACTCACTAAAGTTGTAGAAATAATACATTTGGAGTACTAGCTAAGAATTGCTAAATGCCAATGAGATTCCCAAGATCACCTAATTCATAGCATCAACTTTGACATTAAAAAAAAAAAAAAAAGAAAAAATTTTCTTGAAACTTGTAACACTAAAAGAGAAGAAGGAATGCAGGGAAATGTGTAAGGACTCTATCTTTTCCAATTTTTCAGCTATTAACGTGCATCTTTTCCATAGTTCATTAATTACAATAGCTGAAGAAGGTAACTGTGAGCTAATTGTTCAAGTCTCTTGTCAAGTTGTTTAATGTATCACTGCAATATAATAATGCTTTTTTAAATGGAAAATGAACAGCTAATGTTTGAGAGAAAAGCCAATGTAGAAACCAATGTTTACTCAGGTTTAGAGATTTTCTTTCCTGTTTATGAGATCAAATTGAAGTATTCCATATGAATAATTTTAAAATAATTTTATTTCAGCCATAATTCAACTTAACCTTAAAGAAATGTAAATCAAAGCTGAGATGAGTAGTAGAAAATACGAAAAAAGAACACAAAACCAGAATGCATTTAATTTACTACATGAATAAATACGCTTCTAGTATTTCAAGATTACTCAGAGTTCATACACTGATTTCTTTCAGAATCTACTTCAGATATCTCGTGAATGACACTCCATACAAGTATGGCATAAACATTTTTAGAAGTTGACACACAGAGGGCACGACCTTGCTAAGGACAGGCTGCCCATTGCTACCACCTTGTTTCTATCTTAAAAATTCTTAGCACGTTCACATGAGAAAGGGATTCTTTGGCCTACAGCCATCAGCATGATGCACACCCAGCAAGCATTCATAGGGTAAGCAAGCCAAGAAAGAGTGACCAATACAGAGCTTGTGGAAACACAGCCTTCGTATTCTGACTCCACAAGTACTCAAAAGTGAAATTGCTTATTTATTATAACCAATTCAAGGAACTATACGAAAAGTAAAAATTTGTTTTTATATTAATATTGCATGACTGGAGTTTTCATTTTTACAGCTGAGTTGTATTTGAGTTGCCTGAGTGCAGGCAACATTGGGATGTGGGGGTACTTCTAACTTTCTCCCACAGCAGCCACATTCCCAATCAATTCTGTCTAGGTGAAGTGTACAGTATCAATTATTTGAAGTTCTTCCCACCCCTCCCTTTCTACAACATGACAACATTCTTTCGCTCCAGCAAGTGAAAAGCATTTTGAGATGGGCTGCAGATGCCTTCAAGATGACCATTATTCTTCTGAGCTGAACTCTCCTCAACCTCAGGGCAACCCTTTCTTTTCCCATTGGTAAAGCCATTCTGTCAAGTCAGAATGCCTTCAGTAATGAAACTACTATTGCAAGGTACATCAAGGAGCTGAAAGCAAAACCCTGTAATTTCAGAATAAAAACCCCATAACAGAAATCATAATATTAAATAATCAAAATTGAGAACAGACAGCGAAGAACAGAAAACTTGGTATTACAGATTCAAATCAGTTTATTCCAACTCATGCTCGGATATCTTTTAAATTATACTTGTTACACTGACAGTACTTTATGTTGACCAGAAGTAAGTCCAAGTTTAATAAAATTCAAATAACATCTGAGTGCGTTATAGAGGAAATGAAAGAGGCATTTTACAGCTCGATATCCCAAGTATAAAAATGTAAATCCTGTGTTTATTTGGATCTCTAGTCAATATAGACATCTTGAAATTGAATTTCTTTCATTTTCTATCTGGCCTTTTACTTTTTTTTTTTTTAAATCTCCTTTTAAATGCAGTGATGTATTATCAACTTCCAATAAAAAGACTTAAACTTTAAGCGTATACGAGGGTCAGTTTCATAATTTTTCTGATGTGGTGCACATGAAGCAGTAATACGCTAATGTTAAGTTCAACATTACTTCAAAGTTTTGCTGCATTAAACTCTGCTCCTGTCAAGGTTTTCTTACCCTATCAGTGATATGAATAGTGCAGCTGAAGTTTCTGGGATCACTCTGGGTATCAGGATGTTACATTAAGCAGGGGTGAAGCCACCACAAATTCTTTAGGGAGTAGGAAACATCTATCTTTACCTTTGTATAATTACTTGATTGCAGCAATAGATATCCCAGCTGGTAAGGCTATGTGTTTCAGGTACAACTATTCAGCTATAAACCTAAGAGTATGTGGATTCACAGTTACTTGCTTACACATAATGTCTATGTAAGTTAGGTCCAGTATTGCAAATACATGCCAACACCATGGTTAATGAGAGCACACTTCACTTGACAAGAGTTTTCAAGACAGCAGTGCTACCTCTCTCATGTTTACAGTTTTCAAATACCTAGGGTGTCAGCATCTACATTTGGGATGACTTTCGGATGACACCGATTCACTTGCAAGTCCTCTTTCTAGGTATCGTGTCTACTGCAAGAATCATACTGTAATTGATAGGGTCACCGAGCAGCCTTATCACTAAGAGCTCATTAATCCTTCCCAGGTTAAGAGCCAAAAACTGGCTGTCTAACAGCTGCAGTATTGCCTTTTGTTCTCAGCAGTCTCCCTTCTGTCCCTGGTATACCACAAGGACAGATGCTTCAAGGAGACAAAAATAGTAAACCCTGAGAGTGCTCTTCTGTGGCGAGACGAGTCTGTATGCTTAATCCTTCACAGAAGGCCCACTTTACATCACAAGCACAGATTGCTCCTTGCAAGCCACTTCCAGGTCTCCAGTTACTTTAAAAGATGGCAAGATCTGGCCTAGCACTTTTGGCTGATTGGAAACTTACTTCAGTGAACTACTCCCTACTGATATAACAACGCTTTTCACCAGAAACTTTTCTGGCAGAGCTGTACTTTGGGTAAACCTAAGGGGGGGGTAATAAAATTCCATTTCCAAAAGCATACGCTTTGTTTAATTGCTGTTTTTATTACAATTCCACACAGACAAAGTTTGTCCTTAGTAAAAAAAACCAACCCAAAAACGAACAAAAAAAGAGACCATTTCAAATATTTCAGAACTAAATCAAGTACCAAGCCCTATCCAAAGCATTTCTTATTACCTGATGTTTCTTTTTATTAACAATACCCAACAGTTTGCTTGCGTGGCGGTGTGCTCCCTCCCCCACGTAAGCAATGACCACCAGTGGGCGTCATGATGGCTGCATCCAGCTTATGCTGGACTTCAGGTACAGATGGCAACACAGTAGCCGAGGGCTGTCCAGAGCAGCGAGTCAAAGCTCTTGCTCGTATGCAAATATGCCTATAAGTCAATCATCTTACTCTATAAATAGCGGACAGCCCAGGGCCCGTGGAGCTCTCCTGCACGGCAGCAGCAGGCTGCACGGTGGGATCTCCCCTTGAGTAGGGACGCCTCTCAAGGTTACTCCTCGAGGTTGAGGGATTCCTTGCCACAGCAGATCCTCGGTAAGTGACTAACAGCACGCTAAACTTTGAAGTCTTCGCTAAGTGATACAAAGGATTGATTGCGCATATATAATCCTTTAGACATAAACCATTGACCAAGTCTGGGACTAGGATTGGATCCAGCTGCACCTAGGCTCCTCTCTGAGGAGGAGTTTAGAAAGCAAGGGGGTCCTTTCTGAACCTCATGACTCAATGGGAGGGTCTCCCTGACAGTTTTGCCTGACCCTGTCCTCTACGCAGTAAATAGTCATGTGTACCTTGCCATCGAATCTTGTTAAACCACTGTCGCATTTACCATTGAACTTTGTTAACTTGTTGTTTTATATCAATAAAATATATTGTTGCTTCTCTGTTATGAGTCAAGTGCAGTCTCACTCCATCTGTGACAGCTTGAGAAAGTTGTAACACCACACGGATTTTGGTGTTGGTATAGGAACAACATTGGCCATCTTTCAAAGTTCTTGCCAATGTGATACACAAAATATAGTGATGAAAAAGATAATGCAACTCCTAATGCCTTCTATTAGAGTAAGTGTGCTTCAAATTCTATGTTTACAACTTAGTTTTATTTTCATTCTCAGCTGTTTCAAAATGAAGTGGATCTCTCTAGTCTGTACCAAATGACTAGTGTTCTCCAGAGGACTGTTGTATATTGAATTCAGCTTGACTTAAGTGCACTGGTGTAAATATTGATGTACACATACTACAGCACTAACAAATTGTTTTCATCTGTAAAGCTAAAACAGAATTTGCCTTAGTTTTTCAACTGAATTATTTCAGTTTAGTACTCAGTCAAGGCAACAGATTTCTGTACACTTTTAACCCATTCCTTTTTAACTCTCAACACTTGTTCTATACTACAGTCTACACTACTGTACAGCGGGTGATTTCTGAAGTTTTACCTATTGTATAAACTTCTAACCATGGGACATATATTACGTAGGTAGCAGAAAATTGCATCAGCACAGCTCTCCTATGATAGATATTTATGCTGTACAACATAAGGCTAGAGAGACAGTTAAGCTAGCATCAGTTCCAAAAGCAGTCTAGTCTCATAAGCATGGCATTTCTCCTCAGCTCATTAACCTTACTCAGCAACAGTTGGGCACTTGTAACTTCACTTGGAACCCCCATTTTTAGGATAGTAATACCTGTAGAGGTAGGGATGCTCCTGCTTCTGCCTTTCTCCTCCCACTATTTTTTTTTTTAATCTTCTGCCACAAAGGGGTATTCTAATCACATAAGCAATGCTCAATATGCTCCATGTCCCATATCATCACAGCACAGAGAACAACAAAACAACCAAAACAAAACCCCTCGCCATCAAATACAAACTCAGTGATTTGTCACAAATTATTGCCACAAAATTACTTGCACAGAATTATTTTTCTATATTTTTAAAAGCTTGTTTCTCAGCTTTCTGAGAAGCCATAGACAGTCAGGCAGCTGTTAACTTGCCATCAAGAGCAATCATGGTCTTCAGCCCCTCCACTCACTACCACTGCTGCCTCCACACATACCATTGATGGCAGCTAGGGTTCCTCTCTCACTTCCAATATGTCTTGTCCAGGTTCTGACTTGTGTTCCTACCAAACACTTTTTAGTTATACCCTTTCTATTAAAGGAAAGGCACCTCACAGCACATTTTCCTGGCTGCAGCCAGTTTGGCCTTACAGAGCAGAAGGAGGCAATCCCAGACACCTTGCCATTAACAATCAATAATGTCCCATTCCTTGTCCTACTGTGTCTCCCAGAAGAGTGCTAATGAGCTGCGTCCATGTACTCCTTTGGATGCGTTCAGCATAGATGCTGTTGGAAGTGTTCTGTTTGGTGCCCCAATCCCCACAGGCACATGCTTCTTTGAGGAGGAGGGTGGTTAGTTTTTAGAGGTGGGCAGACACCCGAGTTCAGAAGTATAGTCTCTCATATATAAAGGTGAAGAATTATTGATATTTAAGAAAAACAAATCACTTGTGTAACTTTAAAAACCTCAGCTTAAAAGAAAAGTCATTGAGCAATTATATACCATCTTGAAACACAGGCTCCTAAACTTAAGGAAAGGGACAGATTTAAAAACATTTTCTTTGGTAGAGGTTGACTTTCACAATATTACAACACCCTCTTCCAATTTTCTTTTTTAAATGTTGTATATTTTGACAACAATGGCAATTTTTGGAGAAGTGAGTTTTCACCGTATCAGAGAATTGCAGTCTATTAGCAGAGGTTTCCTATGACAAGATAGTCATTCATACAATATAACCTTCACTTTCGTTTCATCAGAAAAGTTACATCCAGCCATGATGTGAAGCCAAGCATCCATAACTTGGAATCACAAGCGACACGTTACGTAAACTAGCTGTCTGCAAGTAAAATACAGGGAATTTCATCTTCATGCAACAAATAGCATGTATTTCTTGAGTGGGAAGTTGTGCAATCTGATACTCTGACAGAGCTGCTTCGCTTTTATAGCACAAACTCCCTTACCCTACCGTTATTGTATGATATCACCAAAATCATTTACAAAACTACAGGTCAAAAAATTAAATTTAAATACAAAATTAAAAAAATAAAATCAGACAACTTGCAGATGGCCAAAAAGGGTTTGGCAGGCTATTAGGGTAATCGGGCCATAGATCAGATTTTCCTCCATGTTCACACAAAACAAAGCGCACCACTGCCATTGAATTTCACTGACCAACTAAATCGAGCCCCGATCAAGTAGCCACAGGTTGGTTTTGCAGACTGACCTGCACATTATTAATCTGGGCTATTCACAGACCAGAGATCTAGTGCAAAGCATATGGTATCTGATATGGGACAGTATGATACTCTGAAAATCAAATGAGTAGTGGTGCAGAAAACAGAGCTAAGCAAGACGACAGAGATAGGAGAACATAATAGGTGACAAAATGAGAAGGGACTGGCTCATCAACATGAAAATTTCCCAGTTTGTCATTTTCTACCAAAACACTAGTTCATTGCCAGTGACAGAAACTAGTTCTGTCCTGCAAGAAGCTGTTGGCTGCTAAGTTTTTCAATTTTTTCCCTTGGCAAATCTGATCGATTTTTTGCCAACTAAAAACCTGCCAAATAATCATTACTGCTAGTAAATTCGTTGTTGGCTGTGGCATTGTTTATTTTTTCTTATAATAGAGGCTATACCAGTTAGAGAACTATGGGGTAAAGTAAAAATGCTTGGTAAGTCAATTTTACATGCATGGCCACGTGCTGTGTTAGTAACAGTTCACAGGCCTGACTACGCTAATAAAGTCATTAAAACACAAAAGGAATCTTGAAGGTTGATGTACAAACCTATCATGTGTTGGCAACCTACATGAATTGTTTAACTAATTAATTATGTCTATGTTGCCCCAAAGTTTTAAAACATTAATTAGCATTTTTAGTATTCCTTTGTAAATGCAAGCTGTTCCATAAGAGAACAAATGAAAACTTGCTTCCTTTTTCATTTTGTCCTTTCCTCCAAAACTGTTGCCTGCATTCTGCTTCTTGCCATGTTTTCAGAGATCTGTCTGCCAACAAACCGTAACTCCAGAGCAAACTATGACAACAATAAATACCCCATCTCCAAAGCTAAACCTGCAAACCAATCCCCCCCATTTCAAAACCCGCTCACACCAAAAAAACCCTCCCAGAAAAAAAGCCAATTTCCACAAGACTCATTCTCCCAGAAGCCAGGCTCACAATACTAGAGGTCCACACAAAGCCACTCCAGAGACACCTGACACAGAGGTATGTTGGTATCTCCAACATAAAGGTGTTCATTTTACATGGCAGATGACACTTACTGAAACTGATAGGTCTTTAATTTACACACAGTTCGGAATACAGGACTTGCATGAATCAGGTATTGGAATTGCAACCCAAAATCCATCACAAAGCCAGAAATATTCTGCATACCTTAGTATGCAAAGGTATGTATATCATTAAACTTTTGTGAAAAAGCTACAGTACTTGAGTTGTTCAGTGGAAGTCTCTAGTGAAGAACTGACTGCTAAATCAATTGGGAAGAGTAAAAACATTCTTAAATTTAAGTGTCTGCAGCACACAGCATAGCCAGTTCCCTTATCAATAGCTTTCTAAGGCAAACTGAGAAGTCTAATACTTGCCTCTCTTTTATAGAGCTTGTTCAGTGACAATGTATTTCTTTTATGTGTTGTAAAACTCCTGTAAACTCTAGATTCAGTTCCCTTTCATCTTGCCAGTACACCACCATTTGGCCATTTGTGTTTACAATTAAGTAAAAAAAAAGTTACTTTTGTTGAAACAAAACGAGTTCCACTAATCTGATCAATTTTCTCCCTCCCATTCCTTCATGATTTTTTTTCTGGAAAAAATATCATTCTATAAATTATATGAATAAAGGTATTTTGCAACTTCGGGTACCTATATTTAAATCTATGTTTCCTTCTGACTGTCACAGATGACTTCTAACATTGATGTAGTTTTTTATATTAAATTTGTCCATAGCCAAATATTGCAGTTCCAAATCTCATAACATTTGCTTACCTCCCTCTTAATACCAAGTCTCTAGTCTGCATTATATTGATATTTTAAAAGGTGCAGCTGTCCTTTTATTTTTATAACATCTAAATGTCATAATTTATAGTGAATATTATGCATGGACAATCTAAAGTTTTTGGTTTTGATCACAAAAGCCACAGAAGTGAATATGAATAAAATGAAGGCACACAAGTAATTTTGCAGACAAACCAGCAAACTGCTGGGTACCTGGCTGTGCACTAAAACATCTTCGTCATCTGTTATCAAAAGTCCTTTATGTGCATTTCAGTATTTATATTTGCATTAGTTAAGAAAACAAAAAAGCTCCAGCATTTTTGTCCATCTTTCACACCTCTTTCAAGTTTCTACTTTTTCTCATCTACACTATTTCTAACAAGGACTGGCTTTTCATAACAACTTCTTAGACTTTGTAAAAAGGAAAAGTTTGATTAGTAGAACACCCTAGAGAAAGACATTTGTCATTTAATCATTCCTTTTAAAATGATAGTGCTATTGAAATATCCCATTCTCACTTTCAACTATCTACAAATGATATTTAGGTTCCTACCAGAAAACTCTACAATACAAAGTTGTGGAACAAGTATAGCATACACAGTATCACTTAAATAGTATATAACTGATTTCACAAAAGAAACTAATAGCCATTTGTCAGCTATCTGACACATGAAGCTTCATGGAGAAATTATACAATGAGAAAAAGGCATACAGATTTATCACTAATCATTATAGTGCTGCAATGATTCTATCAGTTTTGACAACAACTGAACACAGTTATATTTAATTTTTGACCTAATCTGTCTTCAATGTCTTTCACACGGCTTTACTGCTCTCATCAGTCTAGGAAAAAGCAACTAAAGGGAAGGACTAATAACAGTAAACATGGCATCTATTCAATCACTTTTAAGAAAGATTATTTCATGAACTGGGAGGGGGATGGGTATCAGTCAGCATTTTTTCAACATAAAATAACCCAACTGTATTACGCGTGGCCACTTCACGAAAAAGAAGGGCACAAGAAAACATGATATAGCCTCAGTTAAGTACAGTTTAGAGGATCACAAATACAAGAGTTAAACCCGCTTTGGATGCGCCAAAATGATTGACCTGACTTGAAATTCAGTGTTACTGAATTCAAAGCAGAGATGCCAGCACATTTTTCTTGCATGTTTGCTCTCTCAAAACACGTAGTACCAAATATGCTACTAAATATAAAAGTTCAAAACTGGCAACCCTTCAAAAATGCACTTCTAATCTTTATTTTAATAATACCAAAAACCAGATAAGTAAATCTTCCTAATGGTACAATAGTTCCAGGCCCAGCTCCATACATGTCTTCTTAATAGGTTTCTTTCAAATTTTCAAAGCAGACACTTACGTTAAGCATTTCCATGCTATATGAAACACTTCCTCCAGCTGTAAACTGTTCCACTGAAAAATTAGATAGGTTTATATAACTGAAAATGGAGAAGATTCGGCAGATTTTTGTAGTGTTATATGAATTAATATTACAGGTAATATTTACTCCCAAAATATTTTCAGCCAGCAGCAGAACCTGTTAGGGCAGGCAAAAAAGAGCAACAGAAGTTACAATATTCCCTATTTACTGGCATTAATTCTTTTTCTAATAACTGGGAAGTAGATAAGCTTTCTAAAACATTAACACATTTAAAAGTATATCAACAATAGTCAG